>NC_063188.1:61607201-61693085 GCF_023159225.1 Perognathus longimembris pacificus
GGGAAGGGGAGTCACAGAAATGGTGGGACAAAGGGTGAACCAATGTAACTAGACACTATGTTGGAAATGAACTTTACGACTTGGAAGGAAGGGTGAGGGAGGGGAGAGAAATCAGGAGAAAATGATGGAAGGGATAACACTATTCAAAGAGAAATGTACTCACTATCTTACTTATGTAACTATAACCCCTCTGTACATCACCTTTTACAATATAAAAAATAGGAGCTGAAAAAGAAGACTAGTGTTTAGTCAAAGATCAGGTTCAGGTTGTTGCTTTAGGCTCAACTCCTGTACAACACCTAGGCAAATGGTTCCCAACTTCTTCTGTAACCCCTCCAACCACAAAAGGTCAAATGTACTCTTTCAGAAGCAATCCACTGTTTCACCCAGCTTTCATCATGAGTTTTTTCTTCCTTACATTGAATTGAAATGTGACTTGGGTGACAGAACAAATCAAATCCCCTTTCCACATGATATGGTGAGGCAATTAACTTAAGGAAAGTGAGGAGGAGGAGGAGGAGGAGATGCTAAAGGCTGACCATTTTGAACATGTTGCTTGTCTGAAGCACTGGAAGGACACATAACCAGCAAGTTTTTGATAGGCAGGCTTAGAATACAGTAAGGAGATCGAGTGTCATTTACACAATAGTAAGATTTGAAGCTATGAAAATAAATGTCATTGTTATTTCAGGGCTAAAGATACTGGGGATGGTCAGCAAGGTAGGCAGAGAGCTTTCATAGAAGAAAGTAGGTAACGTGTGGAAACCCATATGATGAAGAGAGCAGAGAATCAGTAAACCAACCGGTCACTGAATTTGATGACCAAGAGGTCACCACTGATCCCTGATAGAGTTGAGTTCCTGTTCCTCTGTTACCCTCCAGAGCTGCTCAGGAGCTGTACTGCCATGCTAAACAAGCTGATGCTCACTTCTTTTCTTTTTTTTTTTTTTTTTTTTTTTTTTTTGGCCAGTCCTTGGCCTTGGACTCAGGGCCTGAGCACTGTCCCTGGCTTCTTTTTGCTCAAGGCTAGCACTCTGCCACTTGAGCCACAGTGCCACTTCTGGCCATTTTCTGTATATGTGGTGCCGGGGAATCGAACCTAGGGCCTCATGTATATGAGGCAGGCACTCTTGCCACTAGGCCATATCCCCAGCCCCCTGATGCTCACTTCTTATCAGGCCACTGAACCAGAAGTGAACGGAAGTAGAAGCAGCAAGTACAGATAAGTGCAACATTCCAAAGCCTGGTGTTAAGACAGGTTTCTCCAAGTGACACCCATGTCACTATTTTAGGAGTACAATACTGCCTAGTGGAATCTCTCCTGGACACTAATCATGTAAAGAAATCCACTTTTGCTATTAAACCTGTATTTGCCCAACCAGCGAAAACAACTATTTTTCATATAACACTATGTTTTTTATTTTTTCACAGTCATGGGCCTTGAACTCAGGGCCTGGATGCTGTCCCTGAGCTCTTTGCTCAAGGCTAGCACTCTACCAATTCAATCCACAGCTCCACTTCTGTTTTTCTGGTGGTAAATTGGAGATAAGAGTCTCATGGACTTTCCTGCTTGGGCTGGCTTTGAACCATGATCCTCAGATCTCAGCTTCTTTTTTTGGGGGGGGCAGTCCTGGGCCTTGGACTCAGGGCCTGAGCACTGTCCCTGGCTTCCTTTTGCTCAAGGCTAGCACTCTGCCACTTGAGCCACAGAGCCACTTCTGGCCGTTTTCTGTATATGTGGTGCTGGGGAATCGAACCCAGGGCCTCATGTATACGAGGCAAGCTCTCTTGCCACTAGGCCATATCCCCAGCCCAGATCTCAGCTTCTTGAATAGATAGTATTACAGGCGTGAGCTATAAGCACCCAGCTATTAACTATGTTTCTATTTGTATGCTGATATTAGCACTCGAGCTCTGGGCCTCATGCTCTCACTTGGCTTTTTCAAGGTTGGCACACTATCACTTGAGCTACACCTCTACTTCTGGCTTTTTGATTGGAAATAAGAGTATCCTGGAGGCTGGGAATATGGCCTAGTGGCAAGAGCGCTTGCCTTGTATACATGAACACCTGGGTTCGATTCCCCAGCACCACATATATAGAAAATGGCCAGAAGTGGCACTGTGGCTCAAGTGGCAGAGTGCTAGCCTTGAGCAAAAAGGAAGCCAGGGACAGTGCTCAGGCCCTGAGCTCAAGCCCCAGGACTGGCCACAAAAAAACAAAAAAACAAAAAAAAAAAGAGTATCCTGGACTTTTCTACTCAGCTGGCATTGAACCATGATCCTAGGATCTCACTCTCCTGAGCTGCTAGGATTATAGGCATGAGGCACTTGTGCTGAGCTATATAATACTATTAATACATAAAGGAAGTAGTATTTTCTGGCCGAAAATTTGGAAAACGCAATGAATAAAGGAAGAAAGACAATAGTTTAAGGGACTGTTAGTATCAAGGGATTCTTAAGAATAGAAGAAATCAGGTACCAGTGGCTCACGCCTGTAATCCTAGCTACTTGGTAGGCTGAAATCTCAGGACTGCAGTTCAAAGGACATTCCTGGGGTAGGAAAGTCCACGAGACCCTTAACTCCCACTAAACCACCTAAAAACTGTAAATGGAGCTGTGGCTCAAAGTGTTAGAGTGCTAGTCTTGAGCAAAAGAAGCTCAGGGACAGCACCGAGGCCCTGAGTTCAAGCCCCACGACCGACAAAAAAAAATAGAATGTAAGAAGTTGTGTATGATGGCACCTGCCTGTTATTCCAGCATTCCAGAGACTAAGGCAGGCAGATCCCAAGTTCCAGACCAGTCTGGGGTACATAACAAGACCTTATCTCAGAAAACCAAAAGAAAGGAACAAATACATTTACATGCAGAAGGAAAATAATCATTTGTAAAGTAGGAAGGCTATACAAGAGTAGAAAGGAAGAGAGCAAGCTGAGTTCAGACTCTGGGGTAAGCTCAGTAAAGAGCCTCAGCTCACTGCTAGAGCCAAAAGACATTATTTCCCCTGATTGAATCTAATGATCACAAAAAGTTCCTATTCTGAACCATATCTACTTTGCTCAGAGGACAAAGATGTTATCTAGACAAGGCTAAGGGCAGATTATATAAAACCCATCCACTACAAAGAGCATCATGGTCTCTCCCCCTCCTCCCCGGAGAAAACTTGAGCACATCCTTTGCCTGGGTATTCCACATCGAGAGTCCATGCCCCACTCCCCTGCCCAGGTGGGGAGAGCGCTAGGACAGGATACACAGAGCAGGGAAATCTAAAAATAAAGCTCTCTGAAGAAACTGTCTTGCTAAAGAGCAGCTTCCCACGCACACTGGAGTGCCACATCTGCGGGGGCTGGAAGCACAGGAACAGAACCATCCTGACCAAGTCACATAAGTATTACCCACTTTCAGAGGGTGACAGGACATTTCCAGTTTTCCTACCAGTGGCCCAGTGTCTAGGCCGCAGACCTGGAGAAAGGTGCATTACTAACACCAAGTAGGGTTTTCTTTTTCAGAAAGGAGACTGGAAAGATGGCTGGGTCTTGTCCAACCTCTCTACACTTTGCCTTCTCACACAGTGGGAGGTGAGTGCAGCAAATGCTCTCCCCATGCCACGAGTGGAGTTGAGGGCTCACTTTAGGAAAGAATTTAAAGGGCTCTAGTGGGCTTCAGGCTGAGATGGGCTTCCTTGGCTACACTCCCTGCAGTAGGCTAGTCAGGGACTACAAACTGGGGGAAAAGAAAAGCAGGGCTGTAAGAACTGCAATTAGCATTGACATCAGTTAGCTATCAGCATCTCACACCCCAAGGACAAAGCAATTGTCATGTTGCCAGGCAACTAGCAAATGTAACTTCCCTACCCCCAGCAAGCATTGGAGGCTACCAGATAAAGTTCAACTGAACTGGGGTATCCCAGTCCTTAAAAGCATTAGACATGGCTGTAGCTACTCCTGGCTCTGGGGAGTAATCCACAACCTTTTTCTCTAAGGGCTTTGACCTTTGAGAGATACAATGTACTGGCAACCAGACTATCAGGAGTTTTGCCAAGAACCTGTGGCAGGAAGAAGGAAATGGTCCCTAATTCTAAGAGGTGTGCCCAGTGTTCCTTTATCAGTCCACTACCCTGAGAGGTTTGTACTTTGACCTGATAGTATTATACCACACGTCAAGGGGCAGAAGCTCAGCCTCCACAATATCACCCAATAGCTTTCCACAGTAATAAGTTCAATGTTCTATATCTGCCCCCCACTACCCTAGGGAGTATATGTCCCATGATTCACAGACACAGCAGACCAGTGAGTCCAACAGTGCAAGAGGAAGATAGCAACACAATGAAACACCCAGAATGAAGCAACCTGTCAGTTCTTTGGTCTCTTTAAAGAGACCCTGTACCAGAACACTGTGATAGCTGGTATGCTCCCATACAAATCTCAAGGTCTATTATGCATGTGTGGAAGGGGATGGGGAGGTGCCAAGTTTTCCCCTCAAAGCACAGATTGCTAGTAAAGTACTTTGAACATTCAAATGCTATTTAAATGCTGATTAGCAACAATCACCCAACAGTCTTATACAATTAGAGCAAACTGAAATTTTCCCATTCTGAGTTATTCATGACCAAAAAAAGGAAGAAACTGGCTCCCTAAAGAGAGGAGAAAACTGGCCATAAAATATATAACCTGAGCATACAGTGTGAAGTGTTATTTTAGTGCTGGGAGTACACACTCCCTACCTCACTAGTTAAATAAGAAGGGCTGGGCTGGCAAGGAACTGCCTTCACCCAGCACCAGGCCTGGTACGCAGAAGGGCAACTTACCTGACATACAAAGACCTCTTCTCACTTGTCCGGAGGGACCCAGACCCAGAACTCATGCTGCTGTTCATCATTTGTTCTCGCAGATCATGTATCTTTGACTCAAAGCGACTGTACTCTGTCAGGGAGAGAAGTAAAAAGACAGGGAAAGTGTGAGCCCAAGGAGCATCCCCATGCCCGCATGCCCTCAGCCAAAAGCCAGAAGGACACTTGGCTTCAAAGCAGCCGTGGCCAGTCCAATCTTGGCTTCTCCTCCAAGCAGAGAAAAAGTCCCCTCCCCATGCAACCTACTAGAAGGAAAGAAAGTCCCTGGAAAGAGGAGTGCCATTCAGGCATGTCCAATAGAAACAGATTTTAAGGGGGGAGGGGGGTATGAGGGACAAGGTAACAAACAGTACAAGAAATGTATCCAATGCCTAACGTATGAAACTGTAACCGCTCTGTATATCAGTTTGATAATAAAAATTTGAAAATAAAATAAAAGCTCTGGAGGGAAAGAAAAAAAAAGAAACGGATTTTATCTGCTTCAAAATCCCACCAATCTTTTAAAAAACAACTGGAAAGAAGTTCCAATGCAAACACTAAGGCCCAAGGAGAGCAGATGGGCAAGGAGACTTTCCCAAAAAGCGGACTGCAGAGAACAGATGGCCCTGAGATGTGGTGGGCCTGGGGGGTGTTCTATCACTGTTAGGTGAGGACAGCATTTTTCTAGGAATGCCTTCTTTGGGTTGGGGGAGTTGGTAAGGAGACGGTGGATCCCAGTATAATGGTTAAAAGCAAACCTCAATCATTTGAGGAGAATTAATAGCTAGAACTCTCCTGGTTATTTTCCCCTCCTAACAATCTCCTTAGCTTTGGTAACAATCAAACATTAAAACACAAATGCTTCCAGATTTCAAAGATGGCTGACAACCCTCATCTGTAAAATCATCTAGTCAAGTGAGGCCATTCCTGCCTAGCCAGCCTTGCAGCCCTCAGAGACCATCCCCACTGTCTAATGCAGTCCTACCATTCAGGAAAGGAGGCTACAGGCTTACTGCCTAATTGAGAAAAATCTGACTGAGGTAAATTAACTCTAGCCATACAATTATTATAAAAGGCTCTTTTTTGTAGGGCTGCCTTGCTATGACATTCTACGAGTACATTTAAAATATGCTATACACACACATGTAACATTACACAACATTTTTCAAGTCTATAATTGCTGTATAAGATGGGGTATATCTAAGGCACAGGGTATGAAAATGGCAGAACACAGGGCATATTTCACTGTGATAAGCTGACTTTAAAGGAAGTAAAAATGTATACTAGAGGTTGAAGGCTGACAACTGCTTTATAAAACCAAATACACTTCCAGGGGAAAAAATTCCACAAAAGCATTTTCATGCACCATAGAGGGCTGGCAAGAAGCACCCCACCTAGCCTGTGTGACTCAGCAGGAGAAAACAAAACACCTGCTCTAACACCTGCCACTCCCTCTGCCTCCCTGGGCAAAGCAACCTGACCTTCATTTCAGCTTCATCTGGGCTTAAAGGGAAATGCTAAGAATCCTTAAGGGTATGTGTGTGTGTGTTGCTGGAAGTCAAGCAAATAGCTTCTTCTCAGTAAAGTTTCTTTTTGTTCACTGTGATATCAAGGAAATCAACTGGTTAAATTCCCATGTTCTTTCACTCATCACGTACCCATGTTATGGTGATTTGTCCTCATTACCTACTCCAGTCCCTGAAATCCGGAGGAAGCAACTGAGTCCCTGACTCACCCATTAAATGTTGGGGCGGGGGAGTAGAGAGACAATAGCTGGACAATGTCCTTAGTCCTGGGGTTACAAGGGAGCACATACCAATGAAGAGTCCTAATCTAAAAGTAAAGGGTAGTGGCTGACCTGTTATATAGAAGCCCTGCACTGCCCGAAAGTACAGCAGTAAGCCAGTTCTAAACAAATCCAGGCACTGGCTCTGCCCCCGGGCTCCACATCTAGCCCTGGCTGGTCGGGGATCATTTTTCCCCACATATTTAATTAGTATCAATTAAAGGAAGTTTCATTTTGAATGTCCATATATGCATACAATGAACCTAGATAGACTCATTACCCCCATCGCTCTCCCTCATTTCCCCCCTCCTTTCCAAACCAATCTCAACAAGCTTCATTGTTCCATTTTGACGAGTGAACAGAAGGTCTTCACCATGTTCACCCTCCTTTAACCATCTGTCTGCCCTCCCTCATCCAACTAGTATGCACAGTCCATATAGAACCTGTTTTACATTTTTATATTTTTGGGTATGTATCCTAGTCCCGGGGCATGAACTCAGGGCCTGGGCACCGTCCATGAGTTTTGTGTTTGTTTTTTGCTCAAGGCAAGGGCTCTACCACTTGAGCCACAGGCTCCACTTCTGGCTTTTTTGGTGGTTAATTGGAGATAAGAGTCTCACAGACTTTCCTACCCAGGCTGGCTTTGAACCATAATCCTCAGATCTCATGCTCCTGAGTAGCTAGGATTACAGGTGTGAGCACTGGTGCCTGGCTTACCTTTTTTTTTTAAATTTGTTTTATTAGTTAGTGGATGTCAGTTGTTCAAAGGATAATTCTTTAGATTCCCTCACTTTCTCTCACTTTCATCACCCCCACTACAAGTGAGTTTCATCATGTCTTGGTCCTTCCTTTCTGGCTCTCCTTGAAACTCATTCATGAAGGAAGAACCACATGTAACAAGGAAGATGTATAAGAGGACTATGCATAAAACCCCAAACCAAAAAATACCCAGTCTATCCATAAGCTATTTCTCCACTCTTGAAACCTGTTTACATATTGGAACTGACTTGCCTACTGAACTCCAACTTAACAGTAGGTCATGGCAGTTGCTTAGTAACTACATTTCTTTAAAAATCCTTAAAATAAAAACTGAGAGAGCAAGGGAAGGGGGTGGCATTGTCCAAAGAGAAATGTACTCATTACCTGACCTATGTAACTGTAACCTCTCTGCACATCTCCTTCATAATAATAAATAAAAACAAAAAATCCTTAAAAAACAAAAAACACCAAACCACCATTTCTTCAAAGCTCCTAATTCAAGGGCTGGGGATATAGCCTAGTGGCAAGAGTGCCTGCCTCGGATACACGAGGCCCTAGGTTCGATTCCCCAGCACCACATCTACAGAAAACGGCCAGAAGCGGCGCTGTGGCTCAAGTGGCGGAGTGCTAGCCTTGAGCGGGAAGAAGCCAGGGACAGTGCTCAGGCCCTGAGTCCAAGGCCCAGGACTGGCCAAAAAAAAAAAAAAAAAAAAAAAGCTCCTAATTCAAGTTGATAATTCCGGGTCAGAGACCCACTTAAAATAAGCCACCAAGAGAACAAAAGTATTGTTTTAAAGAATTCATTCTTTGTTTTAATATGCACTACTAAGATTTCAAGTTTATTAAACTGTATTTTATTCACCATTTCCCACTCAGATGATAACCCCCCTCCTAGAGTTCCAACTACTTATCAGTTTCTATTTGTAGAGTTATCTAACGTCCATTAGGCACAAAGCAGCCTCGGACTAAATGACTGCTGGGTAAATGAGGAACAATGTAAAACGCTGTCCAAGTTGAAGCTTCTGTTCTCAAACTAATAAACTTAATGGTTTATTTAACTGATAGCTGCCAGTTTCACTGACAGTTTCCACAGGTAGTCAAGAACTCCCATTTACATTTGTTTTGGGGGTTAATTGCTGCAGCTACTAAGGTTGACATTTTTAAATATCCTTTGAGATGTTAATAACTCACATTGGGCATACAGTTAACATAGTGTACAACAAAGAAAAATAATAATTATAAGATTTAATGGTACTAGAGTTTGAACTCAGCCTGGGAGCCCAGAGTCCTCCATTATTGACTCATACCTTATGTGCCTAAGTGCACTGGGACTGAGACTTGAACTTAGGGCCTTGTGCTCTTGCTTGGCTTTCTCTTTTGATCTATTTCTTGAGCCACAGCTCTACTTCCTGCTTTTTTTGTGGTTAGTTGGAAAAAAGCGTCTTGGGGGCTTTTCTGCCTTAACTGGCTTCAAATCTTGATCCTCAGATCTCAGCCTCCTAAGTAGCAAGGATTACAGGTATGGGGCACCAGTACCCAGCTTTTACTGCTATTTTTGAGATAGTGTCTGCTTCCTTCCAGGGCTTTTTAGGCTTCTCATTATTTTTGGAATGACAGGGTTCCCCATTGTGTCCAACCTTGGTCCACTGAGATGGATTCTCATGGACTGGGTTGATTTGGAATAACAATCCTTCCAATCTCATCTTACCAAGTAGGTAGGATTACAAGTTCGAGCCACCAGTGCTATACTAAATAATTTTTTGTGTTGGAAAAAAGTTTGAATTTTAAAACTTCACAAGAATTTTTTGTTCCTCTCCATTTGCCAGACTAACATAGTCATTGCTGAGGGACAGCACTTAGGCTGAAGTCACTGTGTAGGAAGCCCACTTGACCAGCTTTCAACTGAGAGGGCCCACTTCAAATAGGCTACTTTAAAGAAGCACTTATTACTAAAATCTCAAGTCTATTAAACTGCACTTTATTCATTTGTTCTCATTCAGACAAACCCAACCATTTATGACCCACAAAGATATCCACTATGAGTCATACTTTGCTTCTTCCTTCCATGTTAGCAGCTGCTAATCATGGAGAGAGAAATGAGTCAGAAAGAGCATAACCAGAAATCGGTACCAAAAAGGTTTTCTCAATGACCATAAGATACCTTTAAAACATCAGGGTTTGGGGTTGTGCTTTGTCTTCAGTCCCCACAACTGAATCAGAATCTGCTGAGCGAAACTCAGGAAAGTGTACCAAACCACCATCAAGCTGATTCTGGTGCCTGATCAAGTTTGAAACTGCTAAGCTGGGGGCTGGTGGCTCATGTGTGTAAGCCTAGCTACTTGGGAGGCTTAGATCTGAGGATCGTGGTTCAAAGCCAGCCTGGGCAGAAAATTAGCTCCAATAAATCACTCAAAAACCAGAAGTGGCGCTGTCTCAAGTGGTATACTGCTAGCCTTGAGCACAAAGAGGCTCAGTCCAACCACCACCAATAACAACAAAAAAGAAGAAACTGCTGGTCCTGACTTTAGAGAATTAAGTTTTGTTAGTTCAGAGAAAAGGATCTGTATAGTGTCTCAAAAGGAAGGCAGGGCAAGAGGGTTGGGGAACTCTCAGAAATGAAACATGGCAATATAATTGTAAATCTCTTGGGAAAGGAAAGTGCAAAAGAGGCCACTATCCAATCAATGTGACAGCCAAGAAAGTAGATGAGCTTACACTTTGTTAAATTATGCCAGTTGCTGGTGCTATTAGCTATTAGGAGGCTGAAATCTGAGGATCACAGTTTGAAGCTTGAAGCCAGTCCAGGCAGACAATCCAAGAGACCCTTACCTCCAATTAACCAGCAAAAGCCAGAAGTGGAGCTATGGCTCAAGTGGAAGAGAACCAACCTTCAGTGGAAAAGATAAGGGACAGGACTCAGTCCCTGAGTTCAAGCCACAGTAATCACAAAAAAGTAACACATTTTAAAAATTATTTGGGGGGCGGGTAAACCAAACCAGACCTTGACTTAAAACAAGAAGTAATCACTAATAGTATATGTCTTAGGCTTACTTCCATGCATACATAATTTATGTGCATGCACCCACAACTTACACAGATTCACATATATACCTTTTTAATTCTCTGATATGTCATGGGTACCCATCCATGTCAGTATAGATACTTCATTTTTTAAATTGCTACAAAGTATCCTATGTTATGGGTAGATCATAATTTATTCAGTTCTACCCTGATTGGTGTACATTTAAAATTTTACAATTTCAATATTACTCAACACTGAATTTGTGTGAACCTGTCTGTAGCATTGATTTCTAGAAGTGAAACTGCAAGGTCAAATACTCAATTAATGCACATTAAAATTATGAAGCCAGAGGTGTAGTTCAGTGGTACAGCACTTGCCTATCATGTATAGAATACCTGGGTTAAACCTAATACCACAAAAAGTTAATCTTTTGATTAGCACTACCAAATGGAATCCCACCATTTTGAAACCTTTCTCACTAAGTTCAGAGGATGAACTACTATTCTAAAACTTCCAGGAGCATTTGAGTTTCTGAAGTAGAGGCAGAATTTATCTTTGTGCACAGATTGATCTGCTGTTTAGAGAAATACACTCTAATGATCCTTTTGGTTATACAAAAGTGAAGCCAAGTTTATCTTCTGGAATGGATAGCTGTCCTCTTGGTGGGTGGAGTTCCTGGTGTTACTTCTTAATTCTAGGTTTAGACACCCCACCTACCTCTATAAGCATTGACCACCAGACTCGACCACTTTGTCCCCCCCTACAACCTGAAAGCCAAGCCTTTCTTCCTAATGTCATTACTTCCCATTCTACAAATGACACACTCTCATCACAACCAGTGTGTGTTGTCAAACTTTGCTGTTTTCCTTCTAATTACTTCCTCAATCTGTCTTTTTCACTGTCATTGCCTTTCTGTTGATTTTTGCCTCCTAACTTTCTCTTGACTGGTTTGTTTCTTATGATACAAGGCCTTATTTTGCTCAAGCCTTTCTGAGAGCTTGAGAGCTTGGATTTTCTAAAGATACAATCTTGCTTTATTAAGCTATAAGCTGCTCCCTTATATGGCCTTTGTTTCCTTCTCAACGTTTAGTGTGGTGATCTGTACTCTTGTTGAGTTAATACACTACTCAATGTGTTAATTCAATATGGCAATCTGACTAGACAAACCACAATTCTCAAATTCTGGCTCCTCAGGAACAAGTGCAAGAAAAAAGAATATACACTTTCTCCTTCTACCCAGCCAAACATGCTAAAAACTGACCAACAAAACCACAAACCACTTCTGCAAAGCACAGACCTGTCAGAGGTTTGTTTCAAGGTACTGTTAACTGCCCAATAATGCACTAAAGGAGACTGAAAGTCCAGGGTACACCAAGGCAAGCTGCGCACATACCCACCCATGCCTGCAAACCCATCTTCCCTCTAATACTTTGCTCTCAAATCCACATACCACCTTCTTGACATCAAGGAAAAAAATTGTCTTTTCAGATAACAAATGACATTTGTTATGAATTTGGATAAGTTGAAAGGTGCTCAGGTTCTCAATCTATTCTAAATTTATTTGGTCCTACTTGATTAAGGGCAGAAAAATGTTCAGACAAGAAACAAATGGCAGGAAGAAGGCACTTATTCTGCATGCATCAGAGATTACCAATGATTTGAGTGAAAGTATAAAAGGGGAAAACTACAAGACAATAAAAGCCATGCCTATCAAATTTAGAAACGACTGGGGAGACAACTGGATGCAGACTTCAGATGCACAGGTTGTGACAAGAGCAATCAGAGGATGCAAACAAAAATAAAGGAAAATACAGAACTACAACTTCCTGACCTTGAGGTCTCATGCAATCACTGAGTAGGAAAGACATGGCTGAATAATGGTTCATGTTTTGTTTAGTTGTACACTCAAAATTAAATCAACAGCTACTCAAAAAACTCATTCTTAGGGAAGTACAGATGTTCAAATCTCAAATTTATACATCCTTCTTTTGCCAACTTACAATCTCACAAGGGAGCTACAGATATTTTTTAGCAGTGCTGGGATTTGAACTCAAGATCTCACTCTTGATAGGCAAGCATTCTACCACTGCAGCTATGTCCCCCATAGTCTCAAACTTAAATCCTCTCAATCTCTACCTCCTAAATAGCTGGGATTATAAGTGTGATGCACCATGCCTAGCTTGATTGGGAGTCACAGACTGTGATGAATATGAATTGCTTTCATTTTTAATAGTTACCCTTATAGGATAAAACTTTGGTATATGTTTAAATTACAAGCTGCTATCTCAACGCTACGGCTCATATCTTCAAAAGAAATGGGTGGATCTGGCAGTAAATTAAGTCCATCAAGATACCTGTTACTATGGGGTATATGAATTGCCAAATAAGTAGCAAAACCCTCCTTGAAATTACAAACTTACCTCCACAAAAATAATTCAGAAGACTATTATTATTAATTAAAGAACTCAACATCTCTAAAACTAGACAATTAGTAAGGTCCCTTCTAATCATGACATGATTTTGTGACAAAACAGTTTCATAAGGAATTGAACCTAGGACTAGTCTAATTTGTTTAACATAACATAGAAGAGGGAAATCTTCTATCTACAAATAACTGTAAACTGTTTGGACCAAAGTAATGCCAAATCAATAAGTACATATTGAAAAAACTAATTATTGAAACTATGTGAGAGAGTAGGAAGGTAGCAAACAAGCTTCAACACGGGCAAATACTGTTTGAGAAAAAATAATTTCATATCTACTTTTAGAACAATGGCTCAGACATATGACTAACCCTGAACAGAAACGTGGATGTCACTATCCTGATCCCTGCAATCACAATGTACTTCCTCAGCGCGCGAGTGCGCGTGCGCGCACACACAAGTGGGAGGAGTCTAGATAGCACCGTGAAGGATAATGGGGATAAAACAGAAAATCAGACATTATAGATCAGCATGTCATTAACACTCCAGTGTATTCCTATCAGCTGGTTGTTTCTGACTCCCAAAAAGCTTAGAGAGGATGCAGGATTCAGGAAGAGGTAGCTGCTAGACAAACTGCTGTATAAAGTAGTATATGAAAGTTTGTTACATTCAGCCATCTGGTCTGAAATGACTGGAATAAAAAGTACCCTTGCCAGGTGCTCTGACTCACACCTGTAATCCTAGCTACTAAGGAGGCTAAGTATCTGATAATCCAGATTAGAAACCAGCCCAGGTAGGAAAGTCTGTGAGACTCTTATCTCCAATTAACCACCAAAAAGCTGTGGCTAAAGTGGTAGCGTGCTAGCCTTTGGCAAAAAAAAAAAAAAAAGCAAATAAACCCTCATAGACAGCACCCAGGCCCTGAATTCAAGGCCCAGGACTGACACACACAAAAAATTACATTGATTTAATGTCAAGCTTAGAGAAAGTATGTACAGGACTTTGCTAATAGTCCTCCTCAGTTACTCAATTTCACCCAATAGATCAAGGTAAAAAGCTTTCCTGTATTTCAAAATAATTTCATATAGCATTTCAAATGAAAAATTAAGAAACCTTTAGGCTTCTTTAACTCGTAAGCTAAAGTATACGCAAAGGTACCCCCAAACAAAATACCTAATGTAGAAAACAGAAGGATTAAGAAAGAATTGCACCATTTTCTTGCTAAGTGGTGAGCATCCCTTTTCAAAATAACCTACTTAACAGTGATGACAGAAGATAGTGACTAAATCACACACATCTCTTGCCAATTTGAGCAATTTTGTAACCAGTTTCTATATTTTATGGGGCAAGAGGGTTTCAATTTAAATGCTCTCCATAATAGTTACTCCCATAGAATCACAAACAGACAATCTGTATTGCATGTACCACCTGAATCATCTTTAGGTTGAGTTTCTGTGGAAGGAATTCAGTAAATGCAACTTAAAGATACTTCTAGTTTATAGTTGTCAAAACCTGTGGTCATTTTTTAGTAATGAATAATCTCAGAGTAAAATATTATAGAACAAGAAACTCAAAATCCAAATCATGTGTGTGTGACAGAGAGAGAGAAAAGAGAGAGAAAAAAATTTTATTTATAATAAAAGTGGCTCTTCAACACAGCAGGGCTGTGATGGATTATTTAATAAATGACACTGAGGTAATTCATTAACATTTGAAGCAGAAATTAAATTAGTACACTACTTTACATCATAAATATACTCCAGAAAATTTAAGGTTTTAAATATAAAACAACATTAGCTAAAGTAAAACACAAGTAGGTTTTTATCTGCTCTTAGAGTAGAAAAGGCCCTTCTAAATCTGTGGAAAGAGGAAAACTAAACATAAGAAAACACTGAAAAAAAGATGGGCATTATAGGACAGATCTTGTAATCCTAGTACTTGGGAGGCAGAGGCAGGAGTTAGTAAGTTCAAAGCCAGCCTGTGCTTCATTTGAAGACCTTGGTCTAAAAAAAGAAAAGAAAACACTGGAATATTTAACTATATAAAAACATCAAACATCTGTACATTAAAATAAAATAAACAGGGCTGGGAATGTGGCTTAGTAATAGAGTGCTTGCCTAGCATGCATGAAGCCCTGGGTTCGATTCCTCAGTACCACATAATCAGAAAAAGCCAGAAGTGGCACTATGGCTCTAGTGGTAGAGTGCAAGCCTTGAGCAGAAGAAGAAGCTCAGGGACAGTGCTCAGGAGTTCAAGCACCAGGACTGGCTAAATAAAATAAAATAAGCAAAAAAGGGCTGGGTGTATAACTGAGTGCTAGAGTACTTGCCTACCATACTCAAGGCCCTGAATTCAATAGTCAGCACTAAAAATAAATAAAAACAAAAGACAAACTACAACCTGGGAAAAGTCTTTGAAACATGTCTACCAAGAATCAATATTCTGGCTGGGAATGTGGTTTAGTGGTAGAATGCTTGTCTAGCATGCATGAAGCTCTGGGTTTGAGTCCTCAGTACCACATAAACAGAAAAGGCTGGAAGCGGCTCTCTCTAGCTCAAGTGGTAGAGCACTAGCCTTGAGCACAGAGAGGCTCAGGGAGTGCCCAGACTCTGAGTTCAAGCCTCAGGACCAGCAAAAAAATCAATATTCTAAGTATATTAGAGCTTCTATATGTCAGTAAAAATGAATAAACACACTCCAGTAGGGAAATAAGTGGGAAATCGGTAAGCCTACTAGACATGATAGGGCATACCTATAATCACAGTACTGAAGAGGACAGCAAGTTCATGACCAGCCTGGGCTACATTAGCAAAATTTTTACTCAAAAAAATGAAAATAAATAACATTTTCCTATCAAATTTTCAGAGGTCTTCTTTAAAATAGTCCATATTATTGAGAATCTTAAATATTCTTAAGGGTGAACAAATGCAATAGTGGTACTCACTAGACACTACATGGAAAATGAACTATACAACTTATGGGTAGGGATAGGAAGGAAAAACTGGGAAAGAGCAAGGGAAGGGGTGAGATTGTCCAAAAAGAAACATATCCTTTATCTGACTTATGTAACAGTGACTACTCTGTATATCATCTTTGTAAGAACAATTAAAATTTTCACAAAAAATATAAATAAACTTTCTTTTCTACTGCTAGCAGAAGTGAAGGCCAATTTGACAAAAATAAATAAAAAACCTTAAACATGCTCATACCCTCTGACCTAATAATTCCACTTAAAGGAATCTAACTTGAAGAAATGGTAGATTCATAAAAATCTATGTACAAGAATATTGTTAAAGTGTTCTATAAGATCAAAACACTTGAAAGAACCAAAATGTCCACAGCCACCAACAGGATACAATATTTTTAAACTATTACAATTTTTCAAGTAATATATAAGATCTGGAAAAATATTCATTACACAGGCAAAGTTAATGGAAAAATATATAACTTCTTCAATACAATCTCCTCATCTTTACTGAGACCAAGTCTTACAATATAAAGGAGGAACTTTCTATCCTTAGCCTATGGAGTGTTGGCTGGAATTACAGGCATGTAATACCACATCTGGCTACTAACCCATTAGTAAAATAGTTATAGACATATTATATGATATATAAGATATAAAAATATAAAAATTTGGAAGAAAATACACAAGCACAGATAATATTTATCTCTGGAGTTAATTTTACAGATAATTTGAAATTTTTCTACCTTGTATTTTTCTGTATTTTTCCATTTTGCATGAATGCAAGACTTTGCATCCAGGAGAAAATAAATATTCAATTTGGGATGGGAAGGCCATTAGAAGACACATCAGAGTGGACCCAAGGACAAAGTCATGGTACACTTGAACTAGAACCTTCTTTCCACATTGCTCTTGGCTCACTATTTTACTTTGGTGCTGTTACGGGGTACGAAATGTTATGGGGTCCGAGGAAGGGGATTCCCCGTCACTCCAAGAGTCCACCACTCAGAGACAGTCTCAAGCAAAGACTCAGGAGCTAAACTGTGACAGTGAAAAGTGGGATGACCGGCCAAGGACACAGTGCAGACTCGAGAGCTAACATTGCGACCCCGGGCAGTCCTCAAATTGGGGTTTATAAAGGTAAAAGCGTAGCACAGATGTAGGGGCTTGATGCAGGGGGGTAGACCAAGCAACAAACAAGTTAAGAAAGCCATTTACAGAAGCAGAATTTTGGGGTCAGGTTGACCTAATCTACTCCCTCCAACATTTCCTACCATTTTTCCCTAATCAAGATGGAGTCAGCTCTAAAACAGTCCTAACCATTCAACCAGTTCTAGATGAATCCACATAAATATATTAAGGCCATTATCACCAAGTCATTTTACACAAAAATGAACCAAAGCAGCCTTGTCAATGCCTTATTGAAACAGACATACTTTCATAGTCCAGCCATCTTGTCAACTGAGAAAATTTGATTTGGCTGACTTGTTTGACCTTGGGGAAGCAAGGTTATAAAAACTGTCAATAATCCAGTCTGGAATTTAATAACCCTAGACTTGCAAATTTATTTTTCCTTTTGCAAATCCAGATGCCTAAAATATGTATATAAATATGCTAATTTTCTTCCTTTGGTCTAATCAATTTTTATCACTTAATTTCATCAAGTACAAAAATTGAAAAATCTCTTAGGACCATTACTTTTTAAAAATATCTAAGTCCAATGAAAAGTGAACAGAACACCATATCAAGAGGAAAGATGAGGAAAAAATCAAGGCTGTTAGTAGTTCAAATGGGCCGGAAATGTGGCTTAGTGGTGGAGTGCTTGCCTAGCATGCATGAAGCCCTGAGTTTCATTCCTCAGTAGCACATAAACAGAAAAAGCCGGAAGTGACGCTGTGGCTCAAGTAGTAGAGTGCTACCCTTGAGCAAAAGAAGCTCTGGGACAGTGCCCGAGCCCTGAGTTCAAGTGCTGGGACTAACAAAAAGAGAGTCTAGGTACAAAAAGAAATTTGTAAAATAAATTCATAACTCATTTCTATTTACCTAACACATAAGTTCAGGTAGAAAACCACATCAGTGATCCCTTCATTTTATAGGTCAGAAACCTGAGCCCCTAAGAAGTAAACTGACTAAAGTAGTATTATTCATCTACTTAAATTCAGAACCGGAACCCAAGGCCTTGGCTTCTCTGACAAATATCCATATTCTTATACAAAGGAAGCACAAACAATATATTTTTTAATTTCAGTAACACTGATAAACCCAAATAACTCTACATCTACTAGTCCTCTACTTAAAATAACAAAATAATTATCTTATTGTAGAATATAAGACTAAACCTTTATTTTATTTATTTATTTATTTTTGGCCAGTCCTGGGGCTTGGACTCAGGGCCTGAGCACTGTCCCTGGCTTCTTTTTGCTCAAGGCTAGCACTCTGCCACTTGAGCCACAGCGCCACTTCTGGCCATGTTTTGTATATGTGGTGCTGGGGAATTGAACCCAGGGCCTCATGTATACAAGGCAAGCACTCTTGCCACTAGGCCATATCCCCAGCCCCAAGGCTAAACCTTTAAACAAAGCAACAGTGTCACTATCAGGGTCAATATTCAACAAGCAATACATTAAATTAGAAGGAAACTCTAAAAAACTATAATTACATAAAAAAGAATTCATTCTCATTATTATATATTACTCTGTTCATTCTGCCCCATCAGAATGGAGAAACTGATGTTTTACAGATACCAAAGCTCCTAGGATTTTGACTTGAACTGCCTGCAAGGACAAGCAAGCACCTGTCTAGCTAAGTTCAGAATATTGTGCCAAATGTAAATGCCATGTCCTTGAGTTGCACTCTGATAGAGGGAAGCCCAAGAAGACAACATACTCTTGAAGGTGCAGAGGACAAATCTGTAAAGAATTAAGCTAAGCTTATAAAAAACAGGGTGGGCCTGACAGGTTGGAGCCGCTTTGGGAAAAAGTCTGTTGTTACCTTCTGACTGGGCAATTCTGCACCTCAATGGGAACCAAAGAGAAATGAAAGAACATATTTACACAGGAAGTTGTCTATGAGCCTTCACAGCAGAGGCATTCACAACAGGGAAAAAGTGGAAATGACCCATGTGCCCATCAGCACAAAAATGCATAAACAAACAGGGTACAACCCCAGAATGGAAGTACCCAGGATATGGTACAGCATGGATGAACCTTGAAAATATTACACTTAAGGAAAAGAAGCCAGACACAAAGAGCCACACATTGCAGGATTTCATTTATATAAACTAGCCAGTAGAGGCAACTTTAGGGAAACAGAAAGTAGATTAGTAGTTGCCTAGAGCTAGGGGAGGGAGGAGTTGAGGGAAATGTGGAGTGACTGCTAATGGGGACAATGCTTCCTTTTGGTCTGACAAAAAAATGTTCTAAAATTGATTGTGGTGACAACCGAAAATTCTAAAAGCCGCTGAGATGTACATTTTAAATGGGTGCATTTGTTATATGGTATGTGAAGTAAATTTCAATCAGCTGGTTCCAGGGGAAATGGTGGGTCTTATCATTTTCATCAGGTCAGTATTTCTAGCTAAAACTACACCCAAGTCTTAAAACCCTCCAGCAACACAGATGGTTCTTCTCCTGGTCCTTATAGTCATCTGAAGAATAACACAGTTGGCTTGCTCAGCTCTGGAGTCAATTTGGAAATAAGTGAGAACCACATCAGGGGACTGAAAGAGCAAAACTGAACTATTAATAAGCAGATGAAATATACTTATTAGTAGCCATATAGAAATGCAAAACTATAGTGAAGTATTTACACCCACCAGGATGGCTGGAATAAAAAAGACTGACACTAACAAGTGCTGAAGAGGATGTGCAAAGTGGAGCGCTTACTCATGGCTGGTGGAAATGTGAAATGGCACAGGCCCTCTGGAAAGCAGCCTGGCCAGGTTAGATACGGAGTAGCCATCTGATCAAGCAAGTTCACCTATAGGGATGTTGCATGCAGGAAAAATGCAAGCATATGTCCACACAAAAACTTATATAAGAAATGAATGACAGGAAAGTGAAACAGGCTCAGGTTGGGGGGAAGATGCAGAAATGCAGAGGACAAGCAAAGAAGGTAAAAGTGGATGAATATAGTCAAAGTTTATTTTGCATGTTTAAAAATAGAGCAATGAAATCTATTGCAAATGTTTTAAGAAGAGGGAGTGGGATGGAAAAGAATGATAAAGGAAGTGAGGAGGTTAATCAGGATAGGATGTATACATGTGTAGAAATATCATTACAAAAACCAACATATGTGCCGGGCACCAGTGTCTCACATCTGTAATCCTAGATACTCAGGAGGCTGAGATCTGAAGCTCAAGGTTCATAGGAAAGTCCAGTGAGACTCTTATCTCCAATTAATCACCAAGAAGGTAGAAGTGAAACTGTGATTCAAGTGGTAGAGCCTTAGCCTTGAGCACAGAAACTCAGGGACAGCGCCCAGGATCTGAGTTCAAGCTGCAGGACCAACACACATACACACACACACACACACACACACACACACACACACACACACACACACACACTTGTGGGGCTAGGAATATGGCCTAATGGGAGAGTGCTTGCCTCTCCTATATGAAGCCCTGAGTTGATTCCCCAGCACCACATATATAGAAAATGGCCAGAAGTGGCGCTGTGGCTCAAGTGGCAGAATGCTAGCCTTGAGCAAAAAGAAGCCAGGGACAGTGCTCAGGCCCTGAGTCCAAGCCCCAGGACTGGCAAAAAAAAAACCAACAACAAAAACTTGTACCCTGATATTCATAAAGCATTATTAATAGTAGCCCCAAAGTGAAAACAACTCAATGTTCCTCAACTGACAAAATGTGATATATACATACAATGGAATACTATTCAGCCATAAAAATGAATTATTGATATATTATTATTGATTGTTACAGGTGAACAGTAATGATCTCATGCTAAGTAAAAGCTGTCCCAAAAGACCACATACTATATGATTCTATTTATATGAACTATTCATAATATAAATCCATAATGCCAGAAAGGATATTTGTGGCTATTTAGGACTGAAGGGGATGGAAAAGTTTCAGGATGACAAAGTGATGGTAAAATTTTAAAAATCAATTGTACACTATGAACATTGTATGTATAACCTTACAGATGAACTGTTAAGGTCATAAAGGATGAATTGACAAGCCTCAGGGTAGAATTCAGTGGTAAAGCCCAGCATGGAGGAAGCCCTGTGTTCCATCCCTAGCACTGCAAGAAAAAAAAAATTCCATTTCCAATGAAGAAATGAGAAATGCCTAGTTACTACATTAATATTCTTAACCATGCATACATTTGCTATTAAGTTGAGCAAACTAGCTCCCACCTTTAGGCTCCTTTTCGGAATCCTACACACTCACAGTATCACTCCCTGTAGTAAAGTCACTTCCCTTCTGCAGGAGAAAGTCTCCCTTTGGCCAGGCACCCATGGCTCACACCTGTAATTCTAGCTACTCAGGAAGCTGAGATCTGAGGATCACAGTTCAAACCCTGCCCAGACAGGTAAGTCCCTGAGACTCTTACCTCCAATTAGCCACCAAAAAGTGGGAAGTGGAGCTGTGTCAAGTGGTAGAGTGCTAGCCTTGGGCAGAAAGGCTGACAGACAGTGACCAGGTCCTGAGTTTGAGACCCAACACTCACTAAAAAAAGAAAAAGAAAAAGAAACCCTAAAAGGAAAAGAAAGTCTCTCCTTGGCTTCCAACAGCTACCATGCCCTGCCCCCACTTGTTTTGGAACAGCAGTTTGTGGCCATCAGGACAAAAAAAGCTGATATTTGGATGTTGGTTTTACACTATATATTAATAGTTTTTGGCACTTGAACAGTCACAGAGTGGTATCTGCTGATTTCAGATGTATCTGGGTAGGGAAAGAGGGCTCATAAGTGGCTAACAGCAGTGGAAGAGTTGTAGACTAGTGGCAAAAACCCTAGATCCAAAGTTCACATAAAAATCTGCCTTCAAACATGCATTCTGCCCCTTACTGGCTGTTTGACCCTGAACAAATCATTCAGACCTTTTTTTCCCCTCATCTATAAAAATGGGGACAATAACATCAGTCCCAAAGGAATACCTTGAAGATTACTACTTACAAGTTTATCGAGAAGATACAAATCACTCAACAATTCAATTCAATAACTATGTGCCAATCTCTAGACTAGATGCTGAGGACCCAGAGACAAATATAATACTAGCTGCTTTCAAGTTATCCACAGTATATCCCTCTTTTATGATAGCCATAGGAGCTTCAGTTTCAGGACTTTCTTTTGTCTTGATGCAGTTTCACCTCAGTACTCTCTAGAGATCATACTGGTAGGGTAGTATTTATGTTTATATCCTTCACTGTCAAACTCTGAGATAGTACTTAATTAAACATTATGAGGGGAATATCCCTTTATACTTTCAAATTATTGTCAACACGGTTCCCTAACTCTTCTAGATCTTATTGAAGGTGTTTCCAGGGTGAAAGTATGCTTATTCCACACCTTAAAATAAACTATGGAAAAATTCACTCTATCTCAGTGTACCCCCACCCTGTCTGGATTGACATTCCAGTTGAAAAGGCTGTTCACAAAGGATCAGGTCCCAGTCTAGCTACCCCAACAACGAATTTGGGGCTCACTTCCTGATTTGAAGATCAGGGTCTTCTCTAAAAACAAAAAGACTTTCCAAAATAATCCTAGCCAAGTTTATAAGCAGATGTTGTATCTGTGAGGGAAATGTAGGAAATTTGCAAAATGTTCTAATAGCAAGCCCATCCTTCCCTTAGTGGAGCAATTCCACAAATCACACAAAAAAATTTGTTTATTTTAGAATAGAGTGGAAGCAATACTTTTTCAAGAGCCAGTTGTTTAAATTTTCTATTTGAATTTTAAGCAGGATTATATATGCCCAAGAACATAATGCTATTTTTAACTAATAGGTAAGATTGCTGTGTCCACAACCGTTTGGAGCAATCAGGAGTGAAACTATTAAAACAGCATCTCTCATTGTGGTACTTTTGTCATTTGGCACTTCTATTTCTATTTTAATATTTTTCCAAAGCTTCATCGTAAAAACACTGTAAAGCACCCATGCTAAGGACCATACAAAGCCCACAGAAAGGCATAGTTTCTATGCTTCATTATGTTTTAATCCACATTAAACAAGCCAGCTATATAAAAGAACCCAAAGGTTCGAGCATTCTCAAGTTGCCATCTAGCCCCTAAGTGCCCAGGGGAACTACATTAGGAAGAAAATATCTCCTAAACCTACCACCTTTCCAATGTTTGCCCTCTTTTATATATGAAAAAGAGAGAGGTCATGACAATGTTCTGAAATTTCTATGGCAATACAGGCATGATCTCAGTCATTGAACTCTGGACCTCAATAGGGGAATAGAATGCTATATGACATGTCTCATGAAAGACATAAAAATAAAGACATAAAAATGTTCTTAGTCTGATTGTTCTAATTAGTCAAAGCTATTTTTAAGCTTTCATGCTAAAGGCTGCACTGGTTTAGCAGTAGTGCCTATACATAGTCCCTTCCCTTATGTATTTTCTTTCTCACATCCCTTCCCTAATCTTCCTTTATTCTGCCAATGCTTTTCCTGTTTTCCTTCTACTCTGACCTAGGTCTTAGGTCTCTCTGTTATAGACATAGTGTGTGCCAACTGATGGACTTCAGGATTAAATGGACTGCTGATCCTGGGCACCTTGCATTCATGACCTTAGTGAAATCCCATTCTAGCTCTCCTGTGGTTGTTCTAGTGCTCTTTTCCAGCTCTTAATGTCCATGGGGGAAAACCTAAATAATGAACACTTAGTTGTCAGATAACGTGCAAAGTCGCTGTCATTTTTGCCAACAGACATATATTTGGATTAATCATTTTGTAAATATCCGCTCTGATGCAATCTTCCAAAGAAGCACATTTATTTATAAAATGATCAGTATGGAGTCCTTATTTAAAAAAAAAACAAATACTTAAAGGACATCCAGAGCAGAGAATGCTTGGTAGTTTCTCTACAGCAGATTCTAAGGGTCCTCTTTCAAATGAAACAAAACCTAACAAAGCTTTTGCAGGTTGGGGCCCTGCTGGATTTAGTAAACCAAAAGAAAAAAAAACACTGATTGCTTTTCTAGGATTGCCTTAGAAGTGATTCAACTAAAGCCTGAGAGAAGAAAGGCTTTGTGGAGCAAGTGTTAGAAAGACCTGACACAAGACAGCGCCTCAACCGAAAGTATAAAACTCTAGAAATGCTCAAAGAGCAATGAACACTGCAAGAATCCCTGGATCCCAGACAACTTGCAGTTTCCTATGCAAATAAGTTGCATTCCCCCAACAAAAGTCACAGAAACATGTAGTCACCAGTTTCCAACATACCACCACCAGACCGACTTCCAGTGTTGTTTCCATTTGTGCCCAACAACAGAGAATAAAACCGAAAGAAACATCAATTTCTCCTACACACACACACACACACACACACACACACACACACATACGCACGGACAAGAAGTATTTTCTTTGCAGAACCTGCACTACTAAGTTGTAGACACGAAACGGATAAAAACTAGTTAGTTGCTAATAAAAAGTCCAATGGACTGTTCTGAGATCAAACCACACTCATGTACATCATAAAGACAATAACCATAAGGTGCGCTTTTTGCCAGGAGAAAGAAGACCAAATGTGCACAGAAATGACTCCAAAGGTCCATTTGCATCCCTCTTTCCCATTACCTCAGAGCCATCGCTCTCCTGGTAGTTACCTCCCGGACTCGTCCCCATCAGAGAAGCCTCGTGCAAAAAAGGTGGCAGGGAGGGGGGAATGAGGGACGAGGTAACAGTACAAGAAATGTATCCAATGCCTAATGTATGAAACTGTAAACTCTCTGTAATTCAGTTTGATTATATATATATATATATATATATATATATATATATATATATTTTTTTTTTTTTTTTAAAGGTGGCAGGCCTTCTCTAGGTGGCTTCGCACTCGGGGGGCGGGGGGAGGCCCCCGCAAAGGACAAAAGTGGGTGGTTGGTCACCGGGATCCCAGCCTGGTCCTTCTCCTGGTGGAACTAAACACCTGCCAGGTACAGTTCATACCTCCACTTCAGGAACTGGCCCGCAGGCCTAAGTAAGGGTTCAAGGAGCCTAGGGCGCTGCAGCCCTAGGGGACAAAGGCCAGGCTTACGAAGGGAGGGGAGTCAAAAGAAGTCGGACACAGAATGAAACCCTTTGGAACAAAGAGGAGGGGGACACGAGACTCTCAAGCTAACTGCGAGTGTTCTCCGAGGTTGGGTAAAGAAATGCGCATGGGGGGTGATGGGAAGATTTAGAGCATTCCTCTGGGAAAAGGTACCCGGGCGCCTATTGGGGTGCAGCAGCGACCAGGAAGGAGGCTGAGGGAAGGACTGAAGCTCTGGGGCACGAAAGGGACACAGACTGGGTGAGGGGAGGTGATGGCAAAGAGGTGGAAAGCCAGGCAGGCCCCACTGGAACCCCACTTTGCGCTGCTCAGGACCAGAGAGGGACTCTCAGGAGGAAATCGGAAAGGAACTCAGAAAGGGGGCTGCGAATACACTGCGAAGGCATTGGGGGAGAGTGCAGAGTTGGGGACAAAGTGTTGGACAAGAGGTTGAGAACAGAACCGTAGAGAGGCCAGGGGGACTGCAAAGGGGCCTGACCTCCGTCCGCCCCACCTCACCTGGCGTCGGATCGGAGTCCAGGTCTCGTGCTGAGGAAGGGCCAGCTCCAGCTAGCTCCTCTGGCCAGCGCGGGAGACCACGGACACAAAGCGGGGAGCGCGGGAGGAGTGGAGGAGAGAGGAGTGGGGGAGGGGAGACAGGAGGAGGAGGAGACGCCTGAGGCCCGAGGGGGGAGGGGAGGGGCGCCCCGCCGCCCTCCGCCTGGGTCAGGAGGCGGGGCGTACGGCTGGAGGGCTGCGTTTGACCCGCCAATCGTTATCCTGCCGGCGGTCAGGCTAAGGCGCGCCTTTCTGCAGCTCACCTCGACACCTGAGTCTTAGCTGCCCCAGCCAATCAAATGTGTTCATTTGCATGACTCGCCCCGCCTACTCTTCCTAGCAGAGGGCTGCTTTCTCCGAGTACAAAGAAAGCCCTGCTACGGAGAGGGGAGGGTCCACTCTAAATCCCCTACGCCAAAACGTAGTGTCACCTTTTCATCACGATTAAGGTCTCATAGGCATTTGGATGAGGGGAAAGAAATAGGGGTCATAGAGATTTGGTGCAAGGTCTTTCAGGGTGGATTTTATCCACCCTTGAAGTCCACCTAAAAGCTATTCTTCCATTCCGGATCACACAGTTCCCCAATCTTTGCTTCGGAGCCCTTCGCCTCCCCTCCCCTTTTCCAATCGCCCTAATCTCAGTGCTTCTTCCCGTAGGCTGCTGCCCACTACTGGTTTTCTGCAGCACTGCAGCCCTTAGCAGGCTTGGAGCACAACTTTGATTGATGCTCCCAAGCCAAACCAACCAACCAACCCCCTTTCCAGAGATGGAAAAAGAGAGGTTACTGCACTAGGGTAGCAGAGACCTGGCCAAGTGGCTTTGTTACATGTGGTGGAAAGAGCCAATATTTCGTATAAATTGTAACTCCTCTGACATCATTTCTTCCCACCTTCCCTTCTCCTACCTTCAGGTCTGTACTGGGCCACAATGGTGACTGACTGGCCAGCTCTTTTTAGAGCAGCAGCAGCCTGCTCATGTGTTGCACTCCTCAGGTTCACTCCGTTCACCTGCCCAAAGAGAGAAACTATAAGCCACGCCAAAGGCTAGAAAGAGTCCTCAGTCATAGCAGTTTGAAGAAATGGGTAGCCCATCTCTCAGCCTACTTGGCTATTTTTCCCAAAATTCCATACTTGCTCTGCCAAAATGAGGCCTAAAGGATGTGGCAAAATATCCCAGTATAATAATTATCTTTGTGGAAGTCAAATGACAGTCAGGGTTAAGATCTTAGGGAAATCTATTTCTTCCCCAAGGAACTCTATAAAGACAATTGAAAATTTCTCCAGTTATTAACCCTTCTCTCATCTGAACAAGCCTTCCTTGGAGGAAGCAAGGATTCCCCTCCTCTCTTTTATACTGGCACAGCTCCCATCCTCCCACCTCGCCTTTGTCTCACCGATAAGATCCGGTCTCCCCTGCGCAGCTCCCCACTCAGGTCGGCTGGGCCTCCTGTCAGGATGAAGGAGACAAAAATGCCTTCTCCATCCTCTCCTCCTACAATGTTGAAGCCCAGGCCTGTGGAGCCTTTGTGAAGGATGATCTTGCGGGGCTCTCTGGTGGGAAAGGATTGAAAATATGACAGTGACAGAAAGTATTGTTGCTGTGAGGGCCAAACTGGAACAGGACCCATACTCACTGTAAGAAGTCAGAGTTTGGTACCTATGTGTGATACCCTGTTCCTCCCTTCCTCTCTTGAAACCTGCTCGGCTGCTGTTTTGTATCAGGTGCCAAGTTTCGGTTCCTCTTTCCTCCTCCTTCCTAAATTCTTGGAATCAACTTCCCAATGGACAGTCCACGACGCTCTCAGGTCTACCAACCCTTACTCTGAAGTCTAGAACCCAAATCTCGGAGCTCCCCCCACCCACCATTGCATCTCCTCTTTCCCAGAGTCTATCAACAGTGATATGTGTACTAAATTTATACCAGTGCCTCTACATTCTCAAAATTCCACACTCCAACTCTGTTCTTCCTACCTTCCCCAACAACATATAGGATTTGGTCAGCAGAAATCACTGTGTAGCTGTGCTAAGTCATGGGGGGACTGAGATGAAGAAATCCCAGATTCCCAAAAAGTGTTTAGGCAAACTGAATAGAAGAGACAAGGCCATGAAAATTCTGGCTAAAACTAACCGCATTCAAGGAACCTATCTCTAAATGGTCAAAGTGTCATCAGATAAGAGCAAATACCTGCACTTGAAGATACACAATATAGCAGCCCACCACCTTCACGGGTTCCTCAGAATAGCCCCAAGTGCCAAGCCAGACTCCTCCTCTGTCACTCCCAGTTTCAGGTTCAAGTCTCCCTACCTGGCATCCCCTCCGTGCCGCAGGGAAAGGAGCGGCCAGGCCCACCTCTGCGAAGCCCTTCTCCAAGCCGAAGCCGAGGCCGAGCCCAAGCCCAGGGCCAAGCCAGAGCCTGAGAACTTTCCGGTCCTCTCCATGGCTCCTCTGGTTGTCCCCCGACAACCTACCCTTCTGGCTCCACTGCAGCCCGCCCAGCAGCCTCTCAGGCTCCACCCCGCAAACCTGTCCCCCGGAATCCCGGCCGGCCCGACCAGTTCCACTGCAGCCTCCCCCCCACTCCACCTCCCCCCCCCCCCCCGCCCCGCGCCGCAGCCGCCGCCACGGTGGGGCGGGGCAGGTCCCTGCGTGGCACCCTTGAGGGCCAGATTCTGAGTGCCACCAACCCCGTGGGCTACATGGCCTTTCAGTTATTCAGAATGGCTGCAGCACAGGGGGCTGCAAAGTGTCCTAGGGCAGAAAAGCCTGTGGCCCTTCCACCTCTTCATCACATCCCCCCTCCGCCCCCAAACCTCACCCCACCCTGGATCTGCACTTTTGGATCCGGGCCAGTCGCTTGGCGCTCCCCCTGATGGTGGAAATTGTCTTTGCAGCCATCCCTGCCTTCTGGTGCCCCAAAGGGTTGACATCCAGCCCCTAGACCTCCCAGCAGGGAGTGATGAAGGCCTAGTCCTCTTCTCTGTCATATTAAAAGGAAGTCTGTTATCAGCCTGAAACAGATTCTTCTCCCTCTCCCCGCCCCCGCCTTCCCGGGTGGGTCCAAAGAGCTGCAGAGCTTACCTGGTGAAGTCCTCCTCCACCAGCATGTGCCTGGGGATAGGAGAGTAGCGGGTGGGGGGAACCTGAGGAGGAGCAGGGTAGCTGACCTTGCTCTCCACTGCCCCAAGATAACCCAGGCTGGAATTATGGCTTATGTGGTTGTCAGCCAAGGCAGTAAAAGCTGGGGTCAAGAAAGGGAGAAGAAAGTTCAGACATGTTCCAAGCAGTTACCCCCTTCCAAGCAAGCATTTATCCCATTCCCCTCTTTTCAAGGACTTTTCAACTCACACCCCACTTCACATGCAAAAAAGACCAAGAGAGGTGGATTCCTCAGGCCGCTCCTCCCCACTCCATCAACCCTGTCCCCCCTCCCCCACCCCCCTGGGTTCCTCCTCCGCAGCCCCTTTTCTAAATCCTGAGCTCACTCCTGTGACTCTTAGAAAGAGCTGAAGTCAAGGCAGTCTACAAAGAAAGGCATGACTAGAGGTGTGACTAATAATAATCCCTCACATCTCTGTAGCCTAATACAGTTTTCCAAGGGCTTTCTCATCCATGATCTCATTTGATCCTTTGCACCAGTCCTATGAGGAAGGCAGCACATATATCATTAGCTCCTCTGGGCCAAAGAGGAAACCAAAGAGGTTAAAAGGACTTGTCCAAGGACATCCAGCTCCAAGGGCTAGCTGAGACCTGACAGGTGAGACTCAGTTATGAACACTATGTTTTGCACTTGCTCCTTTAAGGAGGGCCTGGCTAGTTCTCCCTCCCAAATACAGGAAACAGGGCTTTGTGGGAGGGGCAAGGGCTGGTTGGTACGTACTGCTGGCGTAGTCAGGGGGAGCATACATGTCGTTGAGGTGGAGGCTGCCTGGCTTGGCCACCTTCAGATAGACCATATCAGATGTGTTCTTCAGAGAGGCTACGGCTTCCTCATGCCTTACATCCTGAAGATTGGTATTGTTCACCTAAAAGAAGAAGATGCTTTGGGCTAAGATTTGGGAGAAAAGAAGATACCAGGGAAGCCTGAGGAATGCTGCCCTTTCTGTGAAATTCCACAGTGTTCTAATAGAGGTCCAAATATAGTATCATAAAGACACAAGACAGGCAGGAAGTAGGGGGTAAGGGGAGGTGAGGGTATCCCTGCCATGGAAAGAACTCTGGCCATGGTATCTGGGTAAATACAGCTCAAGGTGATATTCTTGACTTTCCCTAACGTACCTACTCCTTCAGTGAGATTTAGGTGGAATGAGGGTACCAGAACTCCCCCACCCTATCTCCCACACAACTACCATTTGGGCATCCCTATGAAGGCTGTCTCACCGCCAGCAGCCGGTCCCCAATCTGTAGGCGTCCATCTTTCTGAGCAGCTCCCCCCTCAATGATCTTGGTGATGTAGATGCTGTTGTCTCCTGGGATGTGCTGGTTGCCAATACCCCCTGCAATGCTGAATCCCAGGCCTAAGTGACAGCCAGCAGAAAGTGGGAGATGGCCACAAAGAGAGGTTAGTATTCAGTTCATTTCAGAGCCAACTCCCCTCCTCAATATGTCACACATCCTTCCCTCCCTACTACCATCCCCCCCCCTACGGAATTCCAACACTAAGCTGGCTAATAAGGGTGAGACCTGAATCCAGCTGACCTGAAGCCTGAAAGACAGCTGTAAGCTGTAAATGGGGTTGGTGGGAGAGTCATGCTAGGAGGGGCCAGCCAGAACCTAGGTTGTGGGAGAGGGGATGTCTGCGGCAAGGGCACAGGAACATGGAGGGCCGCACCTTTGGGCCCTTTGAGCAGATTGACCTCCATGATGGTCTCAGGTGGAGGCTGTCGCCTCCGAACCACCAACCGCACCACCGGGCCTGCCTCCTTCAGCGCCTCCACAGCCCTGCTGTGTACCACCTCCGACACGTCCACCTCATTCACCCGCAGCACACAGTCATTCACCCTGCGGGGGGGAAGCCCAAGAGGCATGACACTCTGCCACCACCCCTCCACCCTTTCTCCCACATCCTCCCCCATCTTCCCCTCCCTTCTTCCTCCTTCACCCTCTCCCCTTGCAGACCTAATGGAGAGGAAAGGTCATGCTGCCAGACTGGCCTTCCTCCCCTCATCTCCATCCTGCCCCTGTCACCTACAACCCTACTTCCAGGTCATCTCACCCTAGCCTCCCATCCATGGCAGCTGCTCCACCAGGGATGATCTTGGTAATAAAGATGCCAGGATCATCAGGGACATGGGGGTTGTCAATGCCACCTGCAATACTGAAGCCCAGGCCAGAGTTGCCCTGCAAAAAGAGGTGAAAGGGCACAGTTATTTCACTCTGAGCACAATAAGAGGGTCCTGGGCACCCCATTTCCCTCTATGTCTCTGAGTAGATTTGCCAGGTCCTGGAGCTCATTCATCAGAAACCTGACAGTTTACCAGCCCATGTTGACCATTCTGGTCAGGAGGCCTTGCAAATCCATCCTCTCCCCTATTCCCCGGGCTTCGGCAAGCAAGATCAATTAATATTTGTTAGCAAGTTGATTGACTGATGCAGTGATGCGGCTTCCAAAGGCCTCTGTTGCCCTATTCTCTCAATGCAGGCTCTCTCATGATGCTTGAAAGTGCTATTCAGGGGCCTCCACGCTCCTGGATCCAGCCCTCTCTTACCTTTTCTGTCATCCCCACTGGCAGACTCACCCGTTCGAGTACTATCTCCTCATACTTGAACATGCCGTCGCTGCCATTCACCTAGGGAAATACATAGGCGCTTTCCTCAGTGCTTTCTGCCCCTCCCCCTAGCCAGTTTCCCACTGGCCAGCCTGCCCCCTTCCCCACTCCCACAGAGATTCCAAACACACCCAGGGCACCACTAGGCCAAAGATGGGAGCAGGCTGACTCCCAGGGGTCCACTCCCCTCCCCTTGTTTCCAACCATATCAGGCCAAACCCAGCTGCTCATTTAGCCCAGATCAATTATCTGGAACTGAGCCAGCCAGTGGTGCACTCACCGAGAGGCTGGGCTCCAGGGCCTCGGGGTTCACTAGGAGGGGTGCAGGGCTGGCCTAAGGGGGATGGCAGAGATGGAGCATGGAGGGCAAACCACACCACACCCAGCATTCATAGGGGGCACCCAAAAGCCTGGCCGAGGAAAACTCCCCTTCCAAACCACAGCTTTCCCCACCATGGGAGTCCTTAGACTCCTACCATATCACAGCTGAAAGGACAGCGTTCACCATCTTGTCCAACTGTTTCACATGACATCTAGTGACACTGAGATCCAGTGAGTGTGGAATGTGCCTAAGCATACACTGGAAGTTAGTGGCAAGGGATGAGATTATGGCTTCTCAGATTCTTTTTGGAAGAAATCAAGCTTCAAGGACACTGATGCTTTGACCACTCCTTCTCCCTCAGAAGATCTTAAGGGAAAAGGAGTACCTTAGACGTACTTTAGAAGACCTTAGGAATCCTCATTCTACCCCTCCTTCAAGTAGCTTCAAAGACTCAATTCTTCAAATGGACAGAAGGAGTCAAAATCCTAATCCACTTTCTACCAAAGGACTTTAGATCCTGAACATTTTGTGTGTCCAGTAGAAAGAGCCAGGGGTAGGATCTGATCAGGAATCTGAAGCCAACCCAGGGGAACATTAGGAGCAAGGTGGACACAATTCCCTATGAGGGAGAAATGAACGACCCATGGATGCTGAATTAGCAGCAGAGCCCATGGTGTTCAACACACAGTATCCATGGAAAGAGAGGCAAAGAAGGGGTCAGAAATACAAGATTGGTTTAATCAAACCACAGAGGTGGCCTTTAAGGTAGGACATACTTGTGGACATTTTTTTCAAGTGGAAATCTGACTCTGTTCCTATCTGTTCCCTGATTTCACAAATCTCCAAGAATGGAGGAGCTCTTGCCTCTCATCCCAGGTATTCTGGCATGGTCCCCAATCTTTTTCTGGCTGTGTTGTCCTTTTCCTGACCCCTGGGCCCAGAAGAAGAAAGCTGGAAATCCAGCATGGGAGCTTTTCCACATGTCCTACTCCCCTTCCCCCTTTCTTCCCTCACCCTATACACCTTTAGCTTTGAGAAGTATAGAGAAGATGGAGGGCGGGCTTGCTAGTCATAGCTCCCCCATTTCTGGGTCTCACTCCCAGGACTTCATGCTCTATAGCCCTAGGAGTTAGTGGACGGACTCTAGCTGCAGTCTTGCCCTAGTCTCTCATCCCAGCAGGAAAAGCCTAGGAACCTTCAGGAACTCCTAAACCAACACAGCTGCCTAAAATACCATGCAGCAGACACAAGGTAAAGGATATTCATTCAGCTCTCATATGCATCAGGTGTGCCAGGTGTGCCCACATGTGACAAGCCATGCTTCAAGTGCAGTTCAAGTGGTACCCAGAGGCTCCCAGATCCTAGTGGTTCACTCTCCAGTCCCTGCCCCATCCCCACCTTGCTCACAGGGCCAGAAGCCATCCAGGGATTGTTCTTGGCAAAGAAACCTTAGCCAATTGGCTTAACCCTATGATTGACACCCATCTTCCAGCAGGGTAGGACAGGGATTAGGGGTTACTTGTGAGGGGAGGATTGAAAGACAGAGAGGGCAAAGGATAGGGAAGGACTCACTGGAGAGGGCAAGGAGCCAAGGCAAGAGACAAGGAAGCGGTAAGCATGGATAGACAGAAAGCCAGAACAGAGGATGTTTCTCCCCATGAAGTCCCCACCTTTGCTTCTGAGCCAGAACACATCCTATCCTCAGAGGAGGACAGAGGCGACCAGAATGGTCACCAGCTTGGGGCAGTCAGCACCTGCCCTCGACAGCAAAGCCTCTTCCTCCTCTCAACCCACACTGGGGGCTGCAGAGCAGAATAACCAGACAGGCCCTCCGCCATGTGAGCCAGGGACCTGGCTCTGCCGGCCCAGCCTCCATTTTGCTGCTTCTCCCACAGATGCTCCTTCCATTTTCTAAGCTGGCAGTTTGGGCTGAGAGTGGAAGCCAGAGTTATGCCCAGCACCCAGGGGTTCCCAAGCTGTGCCAAGTCAGGTCCGGGGAGGCTAAGCTTGCTCACATCTGGGGGTACCTAAAGGGGACTGTCCCCACTGGGGCCAGCTCCTACACCAGGACAGCTGCCCTTTGCCTGGTGCCTGCTCTGGAGCAAGGAAGCATCCATTGCCCCCTACCCCCCCTCAGCATACACACTTCAGAGCTGCTTGGACAAAAGAGTCCATCCTTCTCAGCAGCTCTCAACCTTGCTTGGGACGTGTCTCTTACCTCCTCTCCCTCCCCTCCCTTGCCTGTCAACTGCCTCTCACAAGAGACAACACACACATACACAGAGGCACACGCATGCACACTCTTGCAGCCACATGCTCACACACATATATACATGTAGCCATACATATCCAAGCAAACCCAGCTATCCCTGCAGCCTCATCTACACAGGACACCTCCATGATTCAGAGAGACAGCCACACACGTCCATGTGCACATCCACACACAAAGGGACTAGGACTGAGAGGGACTCATGGCATTGAGGGATGAAGCTTAGCAAGCAGGCACATGGACTCCTCTACATCTATTCACATGAGCTCTCCTGCCTCCTTCCACACACCCTAACATACACACACGTCCCCCCTACGCAAAGCACCATGCCCCCTCCTCCCCTCTTGTAGAGACACACACCACACACAACCCCCGCAGAACCTCCCGCCCCCTGCCAGACACAGAGACACTGCCAACCTTCCCCTGCCCCCCTACTGAGACAAGCCCAATTCCCCCACACAAGAAAATGTGCCCCATCCTCCATACCTTCACCCCTTGAAACACACACAGCTCTTCCCAATCCCCTCTAAATGGAGACCCCTCCCCCCAAACAGACACACAGGAAACCACACATTTCCAGTCGCCTGTCTTTGCCCAACTGCAGTGCTAGAGCTTAGGGTCCACAAGCTTGGAGCCCGAGTAACCCCTCTGCACCCCAGGCCTCTAGGCCCCCCACTCTCCAACCCTCCTGGATTGCCCCACCAGCCCCCCGCCCCCACCGTCTGCTAGTCCATACCTGCTCATACCAGTCCCGGTTGGTACAGGTGCACTCGGGCCACCAGCTGGGGCCACTGCCGTTGAGTTTGGGGGTGCTCTTCCCTGGGACTGGCTTTGGAGGCACTGGCCCCACATCTCGGCCAGTGGGGATGAGCTTGGCCTTGGTGCGAGGGGTGGGGGTGGCCCCTGCTTGCGAGGGCAGGGTCTGCGAGCTATAGCCCCCGTAACTGGAGCTGGCCCCGTTGCCCCCAGCTGGCCCGTAGGGGTCGGGCACCTGCCAATCTCCATAGCCAGGAGGCTCCAGACGCCGCAGGGCGGCCAGGCGGGTCACCTCATAGCACTCAGGGCACTTACAGCAGTGCTGGTGCTTGTGCATGGCACTGCCTCCCGCTGCTCGGACCCCCCAGCCCACGCCAGTTTCCACGCCGACGCCGCCACCGCCGGCAGGCTCTCGGGCACACTCACACTGCTCCGACCAGGAAGGGGGGGGCACCCGTGGGGGCGCCCGGGCGGAGCGGGGCCTGGGGCCGGGCGGGCGTCCCGGGGCTTCTGCCCCCACGCTGCCCCGCACCCACGGCTCCCCCTCCAGCACTGGCGGCTCCGTGTCGCCCGTCGTGGCTCCTGGGCCGAGGCCCAGTGGCAAAGAAGAAGTGGGAACCCAGGCAGTGGCTGGATGCAGCGAGGACCGCTTCTGCTCTGGTCCCCAGGATGAATCTGAGTGGAGTCAAGAGCATCTCTCCCAGGCTCCCTTCTCAGTTGATTCCAGCCAATCAGCGCGCAGAATCAGGCAGCGGCAGAAGCAGCGGCAGGAATGCTAAACAGCCGCTCCTTAAAGGAACCAAGACAGAGGCGACCCCAGGCTCAGCCCCAGCTCCCCAGGTCTCTGGGGTACCCCCGACCATGAAGGTGGAATGGAGTATATGGGTCACCAGAGAGCTCAAACGCACGACTTCGTGCCCTTATACCCTCAATTTCAGCCCGTCTTCTGCCCACTCCACCCCGCCCCACTTCCAAGAGGGAGTTGCAGGGAGATGCTCAATGGGTCCCTGGGCTTGCTCTGAGCTGGAGCCACCAGAAGTAAAGACTTGAGGCAGCAGAACAGGCCAAATGAACATTGGAGCAAGAAGAGAGAAAGAGAGGGAGAGAGAGAGAGAGGGAGAGGGAGAGATAGAGAGAGGGGGGAGAGAGACACACGCACAGAGACAGAGAGAGAGAGAGACAGAAAGAGACAGAGACAGACAGACACACACACACACACACACACAGAGAGAGAGAGAGAGAGAGAGAGAGATTTTCTCTACTCTGAGGAAAAGGTCAACATATTAAGTCTTTGCTACCGTCAGTGCATTCCCATCAGAACCATTGTTCTCTTCTCCTCTAGGCCCTGAAATGACTGTGACCTCATCGTTGACCTTCTTAAATCCATCACCAATGTAGGACTCAACCCTAGAACAGGCAGTTGTAGAAAACAACTTTTCCATGGCTCACACACCTGTCTCTACTGGATCCTCATATGGTTATGTTGGGGGAAGGAGCTTCAGGATTCTAAGAGTCTAAGTGAGGAGGAAAGGTAAGAAGAGAACTAAAGTGAGAGAAGCCATTACATGGTTCTGGGGACCTTTCCTAGCTTAGCCTGTTGGGGAGAGGAGAAAGAAGGATAATAATCCAGAAAATGCAATCTTGTTTGCTTATTTATTTAGAGTCCTTCTATAGTCCAGGCTGGCTGAAGCTCCCTTTCCTCCTATCTCAGCCTCCTGAGTTCTGAGTTCTGCAGGGGTATATACCACCATGGCTATCTTTTTGTTATTTTTGTGTTGTGTTTAGCAACCTATAACTGAGTCTTTTAAAGTCTTAAGTGTTTTACATGCAAACAAAAAGTCACCAAAGTAATATTATTATTGTCTTAATTTTACCAATGAGAAATGAAGTCTGAGAGATGTTCACATGTCTAGGTAACACTGTTGAAAGTGACAAAATTGGGATACAAATCCTTGCAATGGGAACTCCAAAGTCTATGCTCTGAAGCAATTGAATACAATTGGTATACATTGCAGTTCTCCTCCATAATTTATATCTCAGTTCAATCCAACAAACATCCGCTAAGCTCCTACTTTGTTCAAGACCTTGATGTAGGTGCTAGGAATACAGAAATTCAACATATATTCATGCCATATACTGCCTGAGGATTTGGGGATATCCCAACTTACTGAACAAAACAGAATAAAGAAACCAAATCTCTGCCTTCAGTACTTTAAATACTTGTGAGGGGGCACAGACAAAAATAAGTACAATGGAAGTGGTGGTGTGGTTCAAGTGGTAGAGAGCCATTCTTGAGCCCCAAAACAAAACAAAACATGTAAGAGTGCAAGGCCCTGAAGTCAAGTCCCACTAGCAGCACATACCCAAAAAGTACAATAAATAAGTTGATTTAGTACCTGTAGACAAAAGGTGAGATGCTAACAGAAGACCAGGTTTTAATAATGTTAAAGTATTATTTAGCCCTACCTTTTATATGAAAATTTCCAAACATATAGAAAAAAATTGGAAGAAATTTATAGTGAATGCCAAGATTCACAGGAACATTTCACTACACTTTTTTTTTAATTACATATCTATCCTTTATATGTCCTTTCAACTTTTTAAAAAAACAAAATGTACCAACACACAAAGGTCACAAAATAGTACAATGATTGTTCAAAAAGAAATGTACTCTTTATGTGTCTTATGTAACTGTAACCCCTGTGTATATTATCTTTATAATAACAATAAAAATTTAAAAAATAGTACATAAAATCAACAAGTGGCAATAGTCTCTTATATTTGCTCTGTTTGCTTATCTCTCTACTGATACATTTTTCTGCTCCATTTGAATGTTTCATTGTAGTTCACCGTAAATACCTTAGAATGTATATCTTGGTAATAAGGATATTGTTCCCCTACAACCATAATGTTACCTACAAAAGGTAACAATAATCCTATATCACCAAGTATCATCTAATATTTAGTCTATAATTTGTTTGCCAAATTTGACTTTTATGGGGTTTTTTGTTTAAAAAAAATAACAATTCAATCAAGATTCTCATATTGGGTTTGTGTCTTTAGCCACTTTTAATCTTGAATGGCCTTGAGCTTCAAAATTTATTTTGTTTTTCTAGGCAGGTGCTCTACCATTTGAGCCATGATCCCAGCCTTCAAAAACACTTTAAACTTTAGTGCTGCCAAAAAAGAAATTTTAGGGCCAGAGGCATGGCTCAGCAGTACAGTTCTTACTTAGCAAGCTTGAGGCCCTGAATTCATACCTCCCAAAAATATCCCCAAAACTCAGTGACAAAAATGCCTTGGAATATTTGTAGATTTATATGGAATTGAAGAGATAGTACAGAAAGGGCTTGTGTATCCTTCACTCAGTTCCCCTCAATGATTGCATCTTATGTCATTACAGTGCAATGTCAAAACTTGGAAATCCACATTGATAACATATGTATAGGCTGTGTGTGTGCATGTGTGTGACTCACATGCTAGGACAGGGGCTTTAACTCAGGGCCTTGCTTGGCATTTTTACTCTGGGCTGGTGCTCTACTACTTGAACATGCCTTTACTTTTGGCTTTTTGCTAGCTATTTGAAGATAAGAATCCTGTGACTTTGTCTGCATACATTGGCTTTGAACATCTAGGCTCACATCTCAGCCTCCTTAGTAGGCATGATTACAGGCATGAGTCACTGGCGCCTGGCAAGTATATATTTTAATACTACTTAACTACAAGTGTAGAGTTCTATAACAATACCACAATCAAGATTCAGAACTGTTATATCACTATAAAGACTCACTGATGTCACAATTTTCCCATGTGAAGAAAGAGTAGAAATCTGACCTCCCATTTGGTCCCTTTCATTCTCTTCCCATTTGTAGTATGGTTATGTTAAATATTTCCTCTGAGTACAATAAAATCCTTGTCAGACAATATTATAATTGTTGCTTCAAGTATCAAACACAATTTAGACAACTGAAGAGGAGATGGAAAGTCTATTGTATTTACTCATATTTTTATTCATTCTATTCTCTATTCTTTCTTCCTGACATTCCAAGATTTCTTTCATCATTTCCTTTGTTTTGTGAATTTCCTTTATCATTCTTTAAGAGTGGATCTGCTGACATGCATTCTCTTAAGCTGTTCTTTGTCTGAGAATGTCTTAGTTTCCTTCAAATTTCTGAAGAATATTCCGTGTGAGGGTTATTCATCTGTTCAGTTTCTTGAGCCTGTGTGTCGATTTATGTTTTTTGCCAGTTTTGGGAAATATTTATCCATGGTTTTCATTGCTTGGAATTAAACCCAGGGCAGAGAGAGGGGAGAAAGAGACAGAGAGAGGAGAAAGAAGAAAGAGATAGAGACACAGGAGAGAGACAGAGACAGAGAGACAGAGAGTAAGAATTTCAGGGCATAATGCCTGCTAGACTTGCTCTATGACTGAGCTACATTTCCAGTCTTAAACCATTATTTAGTGAATACTTTCTTCAGTACCATCCTCTTCTTCTAGATCTGCAATAGCTAAAATTTAAATGTCTTCTATTATCATCTCACATGACTCTGAAGCTAAGTTCATGTTTTTAAGTCTACGTGCTCAATGTAGTTCAGACTGAATAATTTCTAATGTCCTGTCTTCAAATTCAGTACTCTTTCCATTATGTTGTTAATCTTCCTTTTTTAGTTTAGTTATTATAATTTTTTTTAGTTATTATAATTTTTGTGTTACAATATCAACTGTTTTCTTCATTTTATCTCTTACTTCCTCACAAAAACTTTATAATTTGTTTCAAAATTGCCTTTTTTTTTTTTTTGCCAGTCCTGGGCCTTGGACTCAGGGCCTGAGCACTGTCCCTGGCTTCTTTTTTTTTTTTTTGCTCAAGGCTAGCACTCTGCCACTTGAGTCACAGCGCCACTTCTGGCCATTTTCTGTATATGTGGTGCTGAGGAATCGAACCCAGGGCTTCAAGTATACAAGGCAAGCACTCTTGCCACTAGGCTATATCCCCAACCCCTCAAAATTGTCTTTAATTGCTCATTGAAGCATTTTTTACAGCATTTCTTACGTTGGCCACTTTCAGACTTGTCAAATAAACCTCTGTCATCTCAGGCTTACTTTCTTCTGATCATTTCCCATTCAGCTTGAAGACCTCACAGTTCTTGGTATAATTCCTCTCCTCCCCCCCTCCTTTATTTGTAAGAACCAGGGGCCTTATGTACTTGTTTTGCTTGCTTGCTTATGGATGGGGCTCTACCATTTTAACTCATACCTTCAGCCCAGCTTTTTGCTGGTTAATTGGAGATGGAGTTTTGAGGCTTTTTCTTCCCTGGGCTGGCTTTGAACTTTGATTCTCTCAATCCCAGCCTCCTGAGTAGCTAGGTTTGCAGTCATGAGCTACCAATGCCTAGCTAAATTGTTTTGTTTGGGTTTTCTTTTTTTTTTCCTCATCTTGAGAATTGTTATGAGACTCGGGATTGTATTTATTTATCTACTATCTCTCTTACATTAGTTATACAAGGAGGTTTTATTGTTACATTCCCACAGGTTTACCATATATTCCAATTAATCTCACCTCCTCTATCACTCCCCCTTTCCCCAAATAATTTCAGCAGTTTTCACTACTTTCATAATTACAATCTACTTCAATAGTATTCCTCTTTCATCCTCATTAGCCCAACCCTCTTTCACTAGTATCACCACTCTACACTGTACACTCTATACAAGGGAGAACAGGCCTCATGACCCTAGACCCTCTTTCCTAGGTACCATCCATCCCCCTACTGACCAACAATATTCATTGAGGTTCTTATGCTATTCTCATATACATATATATGTATACATATATACTTAAAATGTATTTATTATAAATATATGTATATAAATATGTACTTGCAATATATTTATATACAAATATATGTGTTTATATATCTTTTTATATTTATAAATATATACTTATGTATTTATACTATATATATATGCAGTACATTTCAAAATTATTTACCCTCTTTCTTTTTCCCTTTCCCCCTTCCTTTTTTTTCCTGAGTAGTCCTTAAATTATATTCATATTCTGTGTTGCATTTTATTTGAATCTTTTGGTAAGCTAAAAGTTCTAGTCCCAGTTCTCAAATAGTCCTTGGTTGATACATGAGGAAGGGGCTACTTCTTACTGCTGGGTAGCAGTGGAGATTCCAATTCCCTGCTAGGTCTCTTCTGATACCTCCTGGTGTGAAGGTTGAAGTGATTCTTACTGTTCCCTGGGTAAAGCATCCACTGACACCTCAGACAGGAGGCAGAAGAAGTTGAGGAGCCAGGCGCCATGGCTCACTTCTGTAATCCTAGCTACTCAGGAGGCTGAATTCTGAAGATTGTGATTCCAAGCCAGCTCAGGTGGAAAACTCAGTGAGACTCTTAGCTTCAATTAACTAGCAAAAATCCAGAAGTGGAGCTGTGGCTCAAGTGTTAGAGTACTACTAGCCTTGAGTAAAAATGTTCAGAAACAGTGCCCAGGCCCTGAGTTCAAGCCTCGAAGAAGAAGGAGAAGGAGGAGGAGGAGAAAGAAGAAGTTGAGGGGATGAGGAGGGAGAGACCAGAGGCTTCATTAATGCTTCCTTGAGGTGAAAGTTTTAACTGTACTAGGCCTCTCCTGACAGTGTGAATGCACACCCCAGTGAAGAGTGTATGAATGCTCTGTGGGGCTGGAAATCTGGGCTCTTCTCTTAGCTTTCTATGTGCCACTCCAAAGTCAAAGTCTGGATTCCCTACTTGGCCTTTACTGGCTTGGGTGGAGTTGCATATTTCCTGTGGTTCTTGTTAAAGAGTTTTCTTTCTGGATAAGCTGGTCTTTTGGTCAGAGAGAGAAGCCTGGTGTTTGCTCTCTTTCTCTGCCATCTATTTACAGTGGCATTTCTAAGCTGCTGGCTTCTCTAGCCCCCAGTGTGTGATAGACAAAGGGAAAACCTGCGAGAACTTACCACCATGAGTTTGGGACATTAGTGTTCCTAGCTAGTTTGTCCTTTTTTCCTTTCAGAATCATATGGTTGTGTGTGTAATGTTTAAGGTTTTATCTGTACTTAGTGTGAGGAATAGGGAAAAGTGCGTGTCATTCCAGTGGAGCCAGAATTGGAAGTACATCATCATCTTTGTTTTGTTTATTTTAAAATCAATTATGTTAACTTTTTGAAGAATACAAAGGAAAACAGGTCTCACTACCCTGAGATGATATTTGTATAAAGTCTTGAGAGGTAAGAACTAGGCATCAGTGACTCAACATCTGTAATACTAGGTACTCAAGAGGCTGAGATCTGAAGACTGTGGTTTAAAGTCAGTCTGCACAGAAAACTCCACAGGACTCTTACCTCCAAACAACTAGCAAAAAGCTGCAAGTGAGGTGCGTGTTGGTGGTTCACGCCTGTAATCCTAACCTCAGATCTGAGGATCGTGGTTTGAAGCCAGCCCAGGCAGGAAACTTCATGACACTCAGAAAAAAGCTGGAAGTGTGCTGTGGCTCAAGTAGCACAACAGTAGTTTGAACAAAAGAAGCTCAGAGACAGTGCCCAGGCCATGAATTCAAGCCACAGAACTGGCCAAAAAAAAACAACCTGAAAGTAGAACTGTGGCTCTAGTACTGGAGCCAAGAAAGAAAGGAGGTAAGGAAATGACCCCCAGGGAACAGCTAGTGCAAAAGTCCACATGTCATGTGTAAGGAACAGAAAGAAGGACCATGTGGCTGTAAGAGGGTGAAGGAGTAAGAAAGTATCAGGAGGTAAGATCAGAAATTTAATTAGGAATCAGATTGCTTGGGCCTTGGAGACCATTATAAGGATTTTAGCTTTGCTCTCAGAGAGATGGAGAATCACTGGAGGGTTTTGTGCAGAGAACTAATGTGGCATGGTGAGGTTTTGTTAGGACCAGTCTGGCTTCTTCACAGATAACATGTCACACTAGACAATGTTCAAACTAGGGAGACTGGTCAGGAAGCCATTTGAAATGATCCAGCGGAAAGGTTGAGTGGGGCTTGGATTTTAGTTCTAGCACTGGAGGTCATGAGAAATGGTTGGACTCTGAGTATATTCTGAAGAGATAGCTGGCAGGATTTGTTGATACACTAGATACAGGTGCAGATTCAACCTTTTCTTTCTTTCTTTATTTTTCTTTATTTTTGGGAGAGTAGGTCGTGGGACTTGAACTCTGGGCCTGCGCACTGTTCCTGAGCTCTTCAGCTCAAGGCTAGTGCTTGAGCCATAGTACCACTTCAATTTTTGGGTTTTTTTGGTTTTGTTGTTGATAATTGTAGCTTGAACTTGGGGACAGCGCAGGGGCTGGGTGCTGTCCCTGAGCTCTTGGGGTCAAGGCTAGTGCTCTACCACTTAGGGTCACATCTGCACTTCTGGTTTTCTGGTGGTTACTTGGAGCTAAGTCTCACAGACGTTCCTGTCCAGGCTGGCTTTGAACAGCAATCCTCAGATCTAAGCCTCTAGATTACAGCTAGGATTACAGGTGTGAGCCACCAGCAACAGAAAAGGTTACAGTTTTCTATATGCTTAGCAGGTTGACAATAGAGAGTGCCAGACTCCTTTCTACTCAGGAAAGAAAGGCCTTACCAGCCTGGATCTTTTGAATTGTAGGGAATGGAGATAAAAATTGCCCTCCCAATTTCATCGTGTTCTATTGCCTTGGTTCCTTCCTCTTACCCTATCTCTTCCTGGTCCCCTTTTGTGGTGCTGGTGTGGGGGAGGGATCAAACCAAGGAGTTTGTATCTGAGCTACATTCCCAGTCCCACTCTTTTGGGGGGGACACTGCATTTGCTAGGCAGCCACTATCATTGAGACATGGCTCCAACTCTTTCACTTTTTTCCCCCCAAACATGGCCTTCCTAGGTAGCCCAAGCTGGCCTTGAACTCTTGACCCTCCAGCCTCCACCTACGAAGTACTGGGATTACAGGTGTTAACCTGCCAAGGCTCAGCATCTTCTTTTCAGTTTTAGGAATTTAAGAAAAATTCATGGTGAGCTTCTTCCCGCTCCACTTCTCCCCGCTCCACGGGCACTCTCACACTCAGAAAAGACCCGGCTGACAAGCCTGGGAGGAGGTCTGCAAAGCTTAGCGACTTTGACATTTATCAAGGAAACCCCTCCCAGCTGCTAGGACTCCAGATCCAGGCCATAGAGAGATAGGCGCCCCCTACTGGTCAAAAGCAGCCTCCACCCACCCCCCTGAAGGCAGCTGTGGTTGCTAGGCAACGGGGCTGCCTGCTCTTGGACTGAGATGCGGGAGTTCGGAGAAGGGATTTTTGAGGAGAGACGATTTTTTCCCCCTCTCCTTCCGCAGCCTCTCCCGCACCCTCAGCAAACAGACAGGATAGGGGCGGCGCTGCTTGCTGCTGTCTCATAATCTGAGCTCATTCTTGAAAATAGAGCTTCATCAGGTGACCTCAGTCATTGTGTGTTGAGAAACAATCTCCCTCGCCCAAAACGTGGTTTCCATATGGGGATTGGAGACCCAGGTCGTTGAAGGCAGGAGTTTCTGGTTTGAAAGGGATGGGGGAAGGCCTTGTGGGCTGCATCCTTAGTCAATGGGAATTCCAGCAAATTGGGATCGAGTGGGAATCATTTTGGTGATTAGTCCAATTCAGTGTCATTATTTATCCACCATTCTCAATGCATTCACTGGAACATTCCTACTTTAGTCCATTAAAATAGTTTCCATAGGTTTGAGACTATCTAAAGGATCACTCATAGCTCAGTGGGGACAATTTTCTCAGTGGTTTTCATAAATTGGGTTTCTCTTTCTATCTGAACGTGTGTGAGTAGTGAGACTTGAACTCAGGGCCTCCAGCTCGCACTTGACTTTTTCTCTCCAGGCTGCTGCTGTACCACTTGAGCCACAAGCTCCACTTTCCAACTTTTTGATGGTTACTTGGAGATAAAAGTATCATGGACTTTTCTTCCCAGCTGGCTTCAAACAGATCTCAGTCTCCTCAGTAGCTATGATTACAGGCTTGGGCCACAAGCACTCAGCCTGAATCAGGTTTCTTTATAGAGAAGGGAGAGATCATGCAGTCTGTAGGATGTTGTGAGTAGAGACACAGACCAACAAGAAATACAAAGAATGGAAGGAAGGAGATTCCTAATTTTGTATCGGGTTTTCCCCCTCCCCCTCTAGGATCATACTAAAGCACCTTATGTTTATGAAGGTCTTTGGAGCGCAGAACTCTACTTTTGCCTCCCAGGAGACTAGCATTCTGGCCCAGGAATAGGCCCAGATGGGCCAAGGCCATGGCCACAATAACCTCTCCCTTGGAACTTGCCTCTGCCTAGTCAGCCAGGACCACAGAAAATTCATTGAGGCAGAGTCCAAAGGCATGGCAAGCTTGTGGAGAGTGGTGTCCAGGAGTATCCTGTGGGCTTTCCCTCAAGAGTTCCAAGGCAGTGCTACCCGGCCGAGAGACCTGGCAGCTAGAAAGCATTTGGCCCAGCCACTGCCCTGTCAGTCTACAACATCCCCCAAGGCAGGATGTCAAGGGGAAGCTTCTTGCTCCCTGTGTTTCCAAATTGAACTGGGTCGGGGCTGTGCCTTCGCTCTATTAATAGCCCCCCAGCCCAGCCTGCTAGCCCCAAACATGGATGCCAGGAGCTGTGTGAGTCAGCAGCTAAAAATAAGAGCAACTGCACCAGAACCCCAATAGCAGCTCCCCCTGGCCCTCAGCCTTGGAGTTTTTGTCAGTTTCCAGTCCAGGGAGTCCTAGAGGATCCAATCATCCTAGAGCAACAATGGCTGGTCCAGGGTTGAATACTCAGGCCAGGGGCTGAAAGTAAGGGTCAGGGCTGGGGGCTGGCACTCTGGTGGGGTGTGCACATTGAGGTTAGAGTGCTACAGCTAGGAGCTTGAGAGCAAGGAGACTGAGGTGGTAGGGGTGGAGATGCTCAAGGTGGCCAAGGTGAGCTCGGAAGGGGGGTTCGGAAGGGGAAGGAAGAGGTAAGGGGGCTATTGAGCCTGAGCGACTGACAGAAAAAAAAAGGGGACACACACACACACACGGTAGGGAGAGGAGGTACATGCTGAGAGGACAGCCCAGCAGTGCCAGACAGGCTGGGGACTCCAGAGCTTAGGTCAGTACTTGGCCTGACCGAGAGAATGGGAGTGGGGATGGGAAATCAGAAATCGGGGAAAAGCAAGGAAATGCCCAGCAGCAGGACCAGGGCAACTGCCGCTGCGCCTCGGGCCTCTGGAGAACCGTGCGCTTTGTCCCCGGCCCTCCGTGCCAGCTGCATGCAGGCCAAGTTTGTCGGTGTGGAGCACGGCTTGAGCGTGCGTGTGCCAGCGTGCCTGGGGGGTTAGTGGTGGTGGTGGTGGAGGGGCGAGGCCGAAAAGAAGGGAAGGGGCGGGCCCCGCAAGGCGGAGAGGGCCGGAACATAAATTCAAACTCGTCTTGTCAATCCTGGCACCGGAAGTTGCAAGAGGCAGCCTGGGAATTGTAGTTCTCATGGCTGCCCTGCCACCGAGGTGCTAAGTGCTGCCTAAGATCCCAGGATGGCAGGAGCAAAGGAATCTAGAATCGAGTCTCCGGACTTGGCCAACGCCTTAATTTGACAAGCCTTTGGGTGGAGGCACGAACTAAAACATAGTTCCGTATAATAAAGGACCATAGAGACAGCCAGAATCCCTCCGTGCCCATTTTTTGCCTTAACTCCCTCACCCCCTGTTGGCTGTGGTAAAGTCATCCTGCGATGGCTGGCATTCTGGCTGCCCAAGTTCCGCCCAGCTGCTTGTATCTCGGTCGCCCTGACCTGGCCTGATCACCTGGCCTGACCACTAACGTCAACCCTCTCACAATCAATTTCTCACGCACCCCTCTTACCATCAATTTCCCGTACAGAACGCTGACTCCCACTTCCCCACCCCTTTAGGTTTACTCCCTACCTCATTCCTACAGGTCCACTTCCCTATAATTACCCCCTTAGCTTAACGGCGATCGCTGTTCTCTATCCCGATGGAAGCAGCCTGTCAGCTTCTCTGACATTAATTAAACCTTTCTCTCCCTGGATGTGCGTGGTGCGCTTTATTCGGTCGTTACGTCGAACACCCCTTTTCATCCTAAACCAGCTTCACACTGGCCCTGTGTCTCAGTCTGGGGACTCACAAGCAAAGGACAGTAGGGAACTTGCTAGCTGAGAGGAAGGCTGGGCCGGTAATGCACCTCAGAGGACAAACACTTATGGAAATCAGACTGTGCCATCAGAGTCTGGAGTCAAGGACACAAGTCCTCAATCGATCTGGAAAACTGGTGGCATTCATCAAATGTCACTGTGACTATGGCCCGTGGCCCTCCTCTTGGGGGACCACAAGGTGGAGCTACAGTGCAGCCCTGCACTTCATGCCTGGGCCACCACGAAAGTCTTCTCCCCGCGGCCCCCCCCCCCCCCCCCGCAGCTTGCCTATGGCAGTCCTGCATTGCAGGTGCTGCTACTCCCAACACAAAAATCTTTGCACGATGACCCCTCAAAATCAGGTCATATCCAACACAAAATGGAAAGTGCACACTCCCCATCCAGCACACACACCAGAAAGATTAGATTATGACCAAGGGAGATTTGAGTTCATTCAGTAACAGATTAATAGACAAGATAGGGGAACCACCCAATCTTGAAGAAAAGGCTGTGCACAACAAAAAAAGGCCACCTGTAGGCAGAGAATTACAAGGCTAAATGGGCTATTTAGTTTCTAGCCTCTAGGCAGGAAACTAGCTAAATTGTGTGGAAACTGTCATCATCATCTCAGAGTTCTCCAGAAAAACCCATTTCACCATCTCCTTGGTCACTGTTCCAAGCAGTCCCACCTTGGAACACCCTGCGCCTTCTACCCAAGAACATGTGCCCACAAGTTATCGAGAAATGCACGTGAAACATTATCTTAGCAATATCTTGTTTACTTCCTGGTTTGAACTATTTGGGGGAGGTAATTCTCCACATTCACAGGCTTCCCAAATTCTTCATGCCAGAATCCCTTCCCCCCCCCAAAAAAAAAACTGTAGATTTCATTTCAGCTGAGGCTTGCCAACTGCAAAACTTCCTGTTGATAAAGTCCCCACATACACTGCAACCAATTCCCTGGTGCTATCCCATTTCAGCCCTTCTTCTTCCCTTGCCATTGAGCAGTGCAAGGCCTTGGAGTCCAGCTGGTGGTGACTTAAGATGAAGCATTCACTCCATGTTGAAATTACTGATTCTGGTCAGCAGCACTGCAGTTTCTAAGCCTGGGAAGGAGGGATGAGGGTGGCTCATGCAGGAAGTGAGCACGGAGATTGAGCTGGGAGGAGTAAATTAGGTGCATGGTGAGGAGTGAGGGGGTTGTCTTACCATTTCTTTCACTTTCCTTAGCACATTTCCTATAGAGAGAAAAGTTTTCCATTGTCAGTTCAGCCAGTTTGTAGCAAGACATTCCACCCTGGGGTGCTCCAAAGTGCCTTTCCCAAGTTCAAGCCAATTTGGTGGTGTAATAAGGAAGGGCCTAAAATGTTCAAGAAGGGGGCAGACCACACCTCTAGCTCTAGGCAGCAATGTGAATTTGGGAATCAGACTCATGATTAGGAGCCTGGGGAAAGGAAGAAGCCAGAAAGCTGGGGCCCAAAGCACTCACCTTCGGAGGAGGAAAGTCCACAAAAGCAGCAGGATGGAGACAGAGTTGGTAATGAACCATATCATTAAGTAGGTTTGAGGGGGCTATGGGAATAAGAAAAGGCCCCTGTTAGTGGCCAGAGCCCTAAGAGTAGTAGGTAAGGGGAAATAGGAGACAAAGGGACAGGGATAAAGAGAACCAGAGATTGGAGAAGAGGAGCAATGACAGTCCCAGAGTCCTTACAATAAGCCAGATGGGGTAACGCATCTGCTGCAGCAGCTGGCAGTCGTTGGTGGTGACTGAATCCACCCCTGCACACCAGAGCAGGGAGAAGAGCCAGGGCTTGTTCACTACAAATAGGTTCACTGACACATTATCTTGGTGCAGTGCCCTGTGGGAGCAGGAAAGAAATGGAGAACATTCAAAATTGTGCTGTACAATGCACGGCAGGCAGTCCCAACAAGTGCCTGAATCTACAATGTCATTGCTAAGTGGTATTGGTTCTAGCAGGCCCTGACCAAAGGTGGTAATCGGTAATCCTCTCTCTCTCTCTCTCTCTCTCTCTCTCTCTCTCTCTCTCTCTCTCTCTCTCTCTCTCTCTCTCTCTCTCTCTCTCTCGCTCTCTCTGATGGGAATATATTTTGATATCATAACTCAATATTGCTCCCAGGATCTTGAATTCAGGGCACTGTTCCTTAGCTGTGGCTCTACTCCAGCTTTTTGGTGGTTAATTGTAGATAAGTCTTAATGGACTTTCTTGCCTGACTTCCTTGTCCATGTGGAACTTCACTATCTTCAAATCTAGCCTCCTGACTAGCTAGGATTACTGGTGTGAGCTACCAGCATCCAGCCAAAGGTGATTTTCCTATGCATATATGAACTTTGTTTCCTAGTGGGATTCTATCCACAAGTCCCAGCTTTTCTGTCTGAGGCTATGCAAAATGTGTCTCTACCCTTTGTCCCATGACAGCCCTTCAGAGGTCTGAAGACGTGAGGCCCCATCTCCTTGAGCTTTCCCTTCTACAGACTGAACAAAAAGCCTTAGTTCCTTCAACCATTCTGGTGGGGACATCACTCATTATTTCCTTCACTAGCCAAGCTTTTCTAATCTGTCCATACTCCAGTTTATCAATGCCACTTTGAAAATGTGCCTTTGAACATAATACCTCAGATAAGCTTGGGACAGCTTTGAGTAGAGCAAGATGATCTCCTGCCTCTGGACACTGCCTGCATGTTAGTCTTTTGCAATGTTATCTCCCACTGTTGAGCCTCTAGACCACCACCAATGTTCCATTAAAGCTCTGGGCTTTTCCACACATGGTTCTACTGATGCCAGTGTTTCCTTTCTTTTGCTTGTACAATTGTAATGCTCTCCTCCTCTCTCTCTCTCTCTTTCCTCTTCCTCCTCCTCCTCTTTTTGAGACAGTATCTTGCTACGTAAACCAGATTTGTCTTGAACTTGTGATCCGCCGTCCTGTGTCAGACTCTCAAATACTGGGATTACAGGTATATGCCACTATACCTGGCTATAATCGCAATTTTTCTCTCCACGGTGATAGCTTGGTAAAAGATTCTTGTATAAAATACTTATAATAACTGAGCTATCATTCAATTCACATTTTTCTGTGTGACCATATGTATATTCTAAGATACCTTGGCAACCTCATGTTTGGAAATGTAACATGTTTGCCCACTGGGTCAGCTTCTGGGGACTCTCCTACATCTCTCTCCTCTGGACCTATCCCCTGTTCTCTGATCTCTTTCATGTAGAATAAAAGGTGAACTACTTCTCCTGGCTTATAAGGCTTACCCAGTTTAGCCCTTGCCTACCTCCCAGCTCCACCTTCCATTTGCCATTAGCCTACCTCCCAACTCCACCTTCCATTTGCCATTAGACTGAGGAAACCCTGACCCTTGCTCTTTGGCTGTTCTTCCTATAGTCAACTGTGTTCCAAGACCTTCCCAGTTAGATATTCCTAGATCTCAGCTCAGACATCACCTCTTTAAATACTTTCTGACATAGTTGCCTGGTTTCCACACCAACCCTTAGCTCAAAAACCCCATCACTAAGAGATCTCCATTTCATTTTCATAGCACCTATCACTACCTAATATGCATTATTTTAATTGGTTTATTGTCTATCTTCTTGTGTGTGTGTGTGTGTGTGTGTGTGTGTGTGTGTGTGTGTGTGTGTGTGTGTGTGAGCTTTGGGTCTTGAACTCAGATCCCAAACTTTTTTTTTGTTCAAGGCTAGCGCTCTATCACTTGAGCCACAGCTCCAGTTCCAACTTTTTGGTGGTTAACTGGAGATAAGTCTCACAGACTTTCTTGCCCAGGCTGACTTTGAACCACAATCCTCAGATCTCAGCCTCCTGAGCAGCTAGGACTATAGGAATAAACCACTGGCACCCAGCTTTGTCTATTTCTTTTACTAGTACCTTAATTCTATGAAAGCAGGAACTTGATTTGTGTTTGCACCCCCAAAGCCTGCAACAAATATTACTTGATTAACAGCAAGTATCCAATCAATATCCATTCTGTGAGTGAATGAAGGAATAGCCTCTGCCCTTCCTGCCCTTAGCTTTGGGTTCCCTTTGCTTCCTTTTCTCTGGCACTCACTTGATGTTCAACAGTGGCAGTTCTTGATATGGAAGGTTGAGAAGTTGGGGCTTCTCAGTTCTGTTGCCTCTCTGCTGTCCATATATCTGGCGCATTTTGGGTGCTCGTTGTTGGACATTTGCCCGATCTTCATCTGGCAGCCAAAGGACCTGTATTCAGGAAAGGTAGACATGAAGCTGAGAAGACCTAGGGATTCCATGGATAGAGGCAGGGACAAAATAGTTTGGCCCTGATACAGGGTATGTAAGCTGAGAGGAGGGGCAGAGCACTGGGGCAGGAAGTAGCTCTGAAATCACCATGGCCCAGGGAAGGCAGAGTGGGCAGAGGGACAAAAGGGGTTTCATTGGGAGCCCTGGCATTATCACCATGGTTTGGGGCACCCTTGCATTCAGCACAGTCTCCAGTGTTTGGTTCACAAAGGTGTCATAGTAGGTGTGGTTTTTGGGGGGTCGACGCAAGTCAAACATGATGGAAAGGTTGAGGGCTGCTGCTTCCTTCAGTAAATCTTCTAATGCTGGTACTGTCTGATTCCCAGCCTCTTTCTGATCAGGGCCAGATAGGTGTTTGGCACCCCAGAAGGGGTATCTCTAAAAGAAAGGAAAATAGGAAAATGAGTAGGTCTCCTAGCTTTCTCCCCATCTTCATCTTCATCCACATCTTCCCCCACCCTCTTGGTGCTCAGCTCCTGCCTCCTTCAAGTTAGGGTCTCTGAACTGTGGCTTGCTTCTCAGTAAGGCCTTTACTCAGTGACCTCAACTTCCTACTAGTTTCCTGACTTCCTGTCTAGTTTCTTAGCTTCCCGTTTCCCACTAGGTCTCTCCAGTCTCATGAGCTCTTAAAACCTTTGGTTTCCTCCCAGTTTATCAGCCATCACCACCTCCTACCCCCCACCCCCCCCCGGTCCATCCAGAGCTCAAGAGACTTTTCCACAGTGCCCTTAACTCTCTTCCTCCTCCTTCTGCCTTACAACTCCCAAACTCTGATTCAATCCAACAACTGATGACCTCCTCCACTCCTAGAGCTGTGGCCTGAGTACTGCCATGGGCAGATGCTGCTCAGGATCGGAAGCTGCTATTTAACATTTAATAACTATGTACTAGGTGCAACTCAGTGTTCTAAGTACTTCTGTCTATCCACTCAGTAACCCTACAAGGTACAGTGTTGTTATTATACCTATTGTACAGATGAGGAAACCGAAGCACGGATTGCCTAAGGAATGCTACCCAGAACTCGCAAGTGGTAGAGTCAGGGTTCAAACCTAGACATTTTCAATTCTTAATTACTCTCATATGCTAGCATATAGAATTATATTCATATTTTTAATTGCAAAAGTCTGTGTCATGTTCCTATTTGTGCAAAATTAAGATATATATATATAAATAAACACATACAGTTGGATATATATCTGTTAAAAGTCAGTATTTAGCTGAGCACTGGTGGCTCACACCTGTAATCCTAGGTACTCAGGAGGCTGAGATCTGAGGATCATAGTATGAAGCCAGAAGTCAGTACAGGCAGACAAAGAGACTATTTATTCATTCATTCATTTATTTTGCCAGTCATTGGGGTTTGAACTCAGGGTCTGGGCTCTTTTCCTGAGTTTTATGCTCAAGGATAGTACTTTACCACTTTGAGCGACAGTTCCATGTCTGATTTTTCTGGTGGTTAATTGGAGATAAGAGTCTCATGGCCTTTCCTGCCTGGGCTGGCTTCGAACCATGATCCTCAGATCTCAGCCTCCTGAGTAACTAGGATTACAGGCATGAGCCACCAGTGCCTTGCCCAAGAGACTTTTATCTACAATTAACCACCAAAAAGCCAGATGTAGAATTGTGGCTCAATTGGTAGAGCAGTAGGCTTGAGCACAAAAGCTAAGGGACAGTGGCCAGGCCCTGAGTTCAAGCTCCAGTACTGGAAAACACAAAAAAGTGAATACTTCACACAATATGGATTATGGGAGGCTTCATTTTCTAGGTTGTCTGATGTTTTACTCTGTGTGTGTGTGTGTGTGTGTGTGTGTGTGTGTGTGTGTGTGTGTGTGTGTATGTGCCCATAGTGGGGCTTGAACTCAGGGCCTTGGCATTGTTCCTGAGTTTTTTTGCTCAAAGCAAGCATTCTGCCACTGAGCCACAGTCACTTCTAGCTTTATTATTATTGTTGTTGTTGTTATTTTGCTGGTTAACTGGAGGTAAGAATCTCATGGAGGTCTGGGAATGTGGCTTGGTGGTAAGTAGAGTTCTTGCCTAGCATACGTGAAGCTCTGGGTTCAATTCCTCAGTATCACATAAACAGAAAAAAAACAGAAGTGGCACTGTGGCTCAAGTGGTAGAATGCTAGCCTTGAGCAAAAGAAGCTCAGGACAGTGTCCAGGCCCTGAGTTCAAGCCCCAGAACTGGCAAAAAAAAAAAAAGAGTCTCACAAACTTTCTTGCCCCGGCTGCCTTTTAACCACATTTCTCAGAATTCAGCCTCCAGAGTAGAGAGGATTACAGGCGTGAGCCACTGGGTGACGAGGCTAGCCTCAAACCTCAATCCTCCAGATCTCCATCTCCTGAGTAGCTGGAATTACAGCCATCAGCCATTGCATCTGGCATGGAAACATACCTTTTCATTTTATGACTGTTACCTATACTTGTCCTTCTGACTTGAGTTCCCTATTCCAAGGGCCTGGGTGTTGCTCAGTGGTAGAGCACCCGTCTAACATGCGTTCCATCTCAGCTTGACAAACAATTCCCCATCCTTGTTTTACCCATCTTATGAGCAAACTCTCATATCATATGCTTCTCATAATCTTCCTCTAGGCAAAGCCACTCCTGATCTGCTAAAGAGTGACCTCTCTCTCCTCTCTGCCCTGGAAAAGTATTTTTATTACACTAGGTTTCCTATTCTAATTATTACCTAGGCTTGCTTCCTTACTCGGTGGGAGTGACTTGAGAGCACAGATTGTGTTCCTACTGGCTAGCATAAGGCTCAGTGAATGCTTATCGGTAAAATGAACTCTGCCCTTTCTGAATGCCACTGTACTCAAGACATGTCCTCACCTCTAGAAACCAAGTCCCAGCATTCAGTCTCTGCAGTTCAGCCCAGGAGAAGTCACTGCTGTGAGCTTTGGTTCGGGCTGGAAACACAGAGGCTACGTCTGTGGTCCTGCTCAGCTGGTCATCGTGCATGAGGAAGGGGACTCCATCGGAGCTGCGGGCACAAGATTTGTGACTGCTCTTAAAGGCAGTGCCGGGCCTTGAACTCAAGGCCTTGCATACCACTTGAGCCATGCCTCCAATCCAGCCTTTTGATGCTTAATTGGAGATGGAGTCTCATGTACTTTTCTTCCTGGCCAGACCTTGAACCTTGATCCTCTGGATCTCAAATTCCCAAGTAGCTAAGATTACAGGTGTTGAGTTATCAGTGCCCAACTTTTTTTGGGGGGATGGCTTCTCATTTTTTTCTTGAGTTATTCCAGTTCCCAGCCCCCAGATCTTGAACCCCCCCCCCCCATGTCACCTGACCATCACATCCGTCTCAAACACAGTTGCTCCACATTCAGCTGTCTTCCTCAGGGACATCAGGGTATTCTCCGGGGCTAACTGAGAAAGGGAATGGGTGTGAACGTTGCAGGGAAGGGTGCAAACCTGGAAATGCACAGGTCTGACTGCAACCCAGAGAAGCAGACCTTCCCTACTCTCCCAGACTTCTGCCCACTACTTACCATGGGAGCCCCTCGGTGTCCTACCAGTCTGGGCTTGGGAGGTAAGTTTCCAGGTTCCATGATGCATGGTGAGGATATGTACAAGGGGACCAGGTAGACAAATACGGTAGCTCCAAAATACAGAACCAGTAGCAGAATCTTAGGACCTGTAGATATTGAGGGACAGATATTGGAAAAAGGGCAAAGGAAGGGGTGCTTGAAAGGCAGAAGGCAGAGCGCAGGTGCAGAAACAGGGTATGAATGGTAAGAAGGAGAAGCCATCAGCAGCCAGCAAAGGTTAGTAGGGGTTGTATGGCACCTCTTGGGTGGATACGGTAGAAGGTATCAGCCACAGGCCAGGCCAGGAGGGTGATTCCAGCGACTGCTCCAATGTGAAGGAATGGGGCTGTGGCCTGTGAACAAGAGCTGGTAAGGAGAGCTCTTCCCACTGCTCCTTACATTTTTTTTTTGGTTGGTACTGGGGCTTGAACTTAGGGCCTGGACACTGTCTGTTAACTTTTTTTTTTTTTTCATTGAAGGCCAGAGCTCTAGTGCTTGAGCCACACCACCACTTCTGGCTTTTGGCTGCTTAATTGGAGATAAGAGTCTCACAAGCTTTCCTGTTCAAGGTGGCTTTGAATAGTGATCCTCAGATCCCAGCCTAGTCTTAGGGGACCAGGAAGCAACATTTGCTTTAGGATTGGCCACAGGCTAAGGCGCTCACCTAGACACTGGAAATCAGATTAGTCACTCACCTGTAGTGACAGAAATAAGCTATGCCACTCCTGGCGCCACCGGATGTCCAATCCCACAAGGCCAGTGGCCACAAGAAACATAATGAGAAGCAGTAGCACCTGGAGGGGGGAAGGATGAATGGGACCTTCTATGTCAACCTAGGCTCATGATTTATTTTACCTGGGTTGCCCTTCACTTTGTTGAGATAGGATCCTTCCCAAACCTTGACACAGACTTTCTTTCACTGGGCAAATATTTACTGGGTTTTAGGTCCTGGACTCGACCTCAAGGGTAGAAAAGGGAAGCCCTCATTCAACTGGCCACTAAATGCTGGGCCTTGGCAACCCCTCTTTCCCTGTCAATCCTGTGGTACCTTGTGAAGACCATGTAGTTGTAGAGGCTGTCCACAGAGGTGCAAGAGCAGGGCCAGGAGCTGGAGGCAGAGGGTAGGGAGACTTAGGAGGCATCAAGAGTTCTAGGGAAAGGTCACCGAGCAGAGGCTTTTGCAGGCTGGTACCTTCCACCTACACAAACATTAGCACCCTCCCCTGAGGACAAGAGGGTAAGAGTTGAACTACAAAGAAGAGCTAACATAGGGATTACGCCAGATGCTCCAGAACCCACCAATAGCAGGGATGCATATGTGACCAATAGAGAGATGATCAGCACAAATGCCAGGGACCAGTCCATCCAGTGTCCCCAGCGGCGGAAAAGGAATCTGTGGGAGGGAAGAAAATGTCCAAGTGGAAAAAGTGTCAACAATAGCCTAAGGGAGGGGGGTGGGGGTGGGTGGATCCACTCAGAAGGGAGAAAGGAGAAAGATCTTCATGGGCTCAGGGCTCTAGGATTCCATGGGAAGGATTTTCTAAGGAGGTTGGGGTAGCAGAACAGCTGGAGGGGCTAGGTAGGGGTGAAGATGACTGATGTCCTCCCCCAACACCCAGGGGGCCTGGGGTAGGGAGTAAGTAGGTGGACGTATATGCTGAGGAAGGGGTGGGGAGCCCATGACACACTCGTTGAAGTTGTGCAGGTCATTGAGAAGGATGAGCCCGATGTACAGCCAGACCAAGGAAAGCAGGAAGGTGAGGAAGAGCAGGCCAAACCAGATATAGTCACACTGCAAAGGGGCAGGAGAAAAGCTCTCACAGCCTATCCCCATTTCTGCTCAGAGGCCCCAACCATGGCAGCTCAAAAGAGCTTCTTGTCATGCATTGGGATACTGTGTTCTGAGCAGCTCTTTCCATTATTTGTGGAAGATTTTCCTCCGTGGAAGAGGAAACCTCTTCCTAGCCCTAGGTCACGCCAGTCATCCTAACTATGCAGGAAGCTGAGATCTGAAAATCATGGTTTGAAGCCGGCTGAGGCAGGAAAGTCGGAGAGACTCTCATTTCCAGTTAACCGCATGAGAAAACCGGAAGTGGTGTAGTTGCTCAACCAGGTAGAGCAAAAGAGTTGGGAAACCACATCTAGGCACTGAGTTCAAGCTCCAGGACCAGAAAACAAACAAATCCTTCCTCCCAGTGGCCTAAGAGCACAATAGACTTCCATATTCCTTCCCTCGGATCAAGCAAAGGCCTCCGGCCCCCATCCCTACGCCACCTTGCTGGTATGATTCCTCTCTTTAGGGCCTTTTCTCCAGTGGCAGCTGTACAGGCAATGGAAGCAGCGGGCCCAGATGGAGCAGCAGTCAAGGGACTCGGCCATGGTGAAAGCCTAGAGGAAGGGACACACTGCTGTCAGAGACCCTGACAGAAAGCAGCTCTCAGCCTCCCCTCCCAGTGCATTTCTGAAGCCTGGGGGAGGGCCACGAGCCTGGGCCACTGCTTGGCAACAGGGAGAAGTCACTGAGCAGGCTTGAGAACCTTAGATTGGATGAAGCCCGCAACCCTAGTAGCTCTTTTCCCTTTAATTTCAGTACCTGGAAAGCCAGTGGGACCACGGGAGGTTCAGCCTCAGGGCCAGCAGAAGGCATACCTGTGTACTCCAGCTCCTCCCTATATAACAGCACTCAGATGGAGGTGGAGTGCTGGGTGGGTCTTCAGGAGAAACTGCCTCTGGGTGAGGTAAACTTGGTTCAGCAAGTTGAGGCAGATTTGGCACAGATTTATTTGGCCTCATGCTGAGTTATCTTCCCACCCCGGGAAGCTGGAGGAACCTTAAGCAGTTCTGACCTGAGGCTAAGGGACGCCCAGCCTGGTGGTTAGTTGCTATGGATACACAGATTGTACAAATCACAAAGCCCTGACTGAAAGATTCTCTGTGTCCCCTTCCCAGGGGGTCGGGGGTGGGGCACTGCCCATAAGAGGAAGACTGGAGGAACTGGCTGCTGGGGTCACTCACAGCCTGTTAAAGGAACCTTTTTCCTACCAGCACACACCTGGAAAATCTAAGCTCTAGCACAGTAGCCTAGTCTTTTCCTGCCCAGTCACCCAGCTCAGTTACCTCCCACCCCAGCCAGAAACCAAGGCCCCACCTTCCTCCTTTCAGTAGTCTCACCTTCGGTGTTGGCTTCAGTGAAAGTACTACACACACTGGGGAAAGGTGTGTGTGTGTGTGTGTGTGTGTGTGTGTGTGTGTGTGTGTGTGTGTGTGTATGAGAGAGGGTGGGGGGAGGTGTCTTGGAACTCTGTGCTTCTGGGTCTGACTGAGATCAAGCTGATCCCCTAAACTATGCTGGGTCTGTGTTTGTGACTCCACACCAGGCATTGTGTGATTTATGACAGGTGAGAATTTTATTACTGAGCCAATGCAAGCAAGTGGGTGGGTGTAATTTATGTTAGTTTATGTATGATGTGTGTGCACTAGTGGGTTTCAAGAGAATTGAATATGTAAAGGAACTTGATGCACCCAGAGTGGTGTGTGTGTGTGTGTGTGTGTGTGTGTGTGTGTAAAGGGCTTCATGGTGTCCAGGCTCCTCTGAGGTTGTGGAATCTTAGGGAGTACAGTGGCTGTACTCCTGAAAGGAAGAAGAATGTGGCTGCTCCTCAAAGTCCCCCTGGTCTATGCATACCTTGGGAAAGCGGGGTTGGGGTAGGGGTGGAGAAGTAGGGGTCTAGGGTAGAGGGAAGAAAACTTCTATCCATCTAAGCACCTTCCCAGCAGACAGCCCACCCTGCTGAGCTGTGGTAGCTTGTCCAGAGCTCCTCCCCGGACTGGGCTGCAGTAGCTTGCTCTGAACTCTCCACACTTTCTGCCTTGCTTGAGGTCCTACCCTTGAACTCCAGACTGCCTTCCAGAGTCCCACCTTCCTCCCAGAACCGATGGGATCAGGATCTGAACAGCCTGAAAAACCCAAGCAGAGGGGATCGGACGGGGTGCTGTTCAACCACTGGACCCCAGCCCTGCTAGGGAGAGCTTATCGGCACCTCCTCCCCCCAACTCCAGGCAGTAGCCCCCAGCCTTCCCAAGCCCTCAAACCTTTTCTCAGCGCAGCTCTGCTCTCTGCTCTGCACTGCTTCCCAGCTCCTCTGGAGTTGTCTGCTTCCTCCCTCTTGCAATCCTTGGCTCAGCCCCACCAAACAGGTGGCACTGTTGCCACCTACAGGAGGATGTGTGGGTCCTCTCCAAAGGCCTGCAGCTGCTGTATGGCCTGGGCCCAGCCACGGTGGGAAGATGCGATGGGAGGGAGTGGGAGAGAGAGCAGAACTACTTCTTCACTTGCTGGCAGTCAGGGGGCTTGGGGTGAGGAATTCCTTTGTGCAGTTTTCCCCATCCCTCAGTCCCTCCTCCTGTTCCCCTCCCAGTCCTTGCCAGGCTTTGTCCTGGCTCAGAGAGGCAAGAACTGAGGACCCAGTCTGGCGGGAAGCTGGGGGGGGGGGCTGGGGGAGGTGACCACACAATTTTGCAGTGAGCAAGGAGCCCAATCAGGACCCTGGAAACACTTTCAAGTGTGTGAGAAGTTTTAAAGTGTGTGAGAAGTATCTCAAAGCTTTCTGGAATAAAGCCCTCAGTCATTAGCCTCTTGGGCTCTTATTTCCACATGTACAAGGAACAGCTATAAAATGTGGCTGCTTCCTAAGCTCTAGGTAGCAGGTTTGCCTTATTTCTGAACCAGGAGTCCCCATGAGCTCGGTGAATAACTTCCCAGCTCTGCCTTTTATGTCACTCCATTCAAGTAATGCTCATTTAGGTCAGCCTGTCTTATCATTCCCACTGAGTTGTCTCTAGGGCATGAGGGTCTCTAAGAACTCCTTGAGTATATAGTGCATTGAGGGTCACAGACTTTGAAAAATGGCACACACGCAAAGATGTACTTATTCCAGCATCAACAGGAGAAAACAGCCCAGGAAACTTCAAGCCAAGGGTTGATAGGGGCTGGGGTTGGGACCTGCCTTGATCAGCCGCCCCTTTCTGCCTTCTGACTGAAACAGTGACTTGGGGTCTGGGGCTTATAAGGTATTGGTGGGAAAGATCTTTTTGGGGGAGAAGCTGGCTGCCCCTCCCCCTCCCCTGACTGTATTTCAACCATTGAAATGGAAGACTAGCTTTGGCGGCCAAGGAGCAGCCCCCTCCTTCTCTGCTTCCCCATTGTATTCACAGGCTCCAGTTGCCAATGGTAGAGACTCCTTTGCTCCTCAGGAATTAAAATGCAAAGAGAAGCTGGGCTGTTTGTTGGCAGGAGGCCAGGGAGGGCTAGAGGGTCATCCAGTTCTTAGCAGGCTTCATTCTAGGTAGGCTGTTGTTCAATTTCCTTTGTTTGGGTTGTGGTGCATTCTACTCTTGGTTTTCCAATTTCTGGAGTGGGTTTGTTAGCTTTTAGGGGAGTGGGGGGCGTGGGAATCAGAATGTATAGATTTGAATCTCAGGGCTTGTGAGCTCCCAGAAAGATAAAAATCCAGTTAGCAGTGTGTGTGTGTGTGTGTGTGTGTGTGTGTGTGTGTGTGTGTGTGTGTGTGTGTGTGTCATTGCAGGGCTGGCTCCCTTCTAGTTTAAAAAGAAATTGGTGTTGGTACTGGTGCTTGAATTCAGGGCTTCACACTTCTCCTTGGCTTTGTTTCCCCTGAAGGCTAACATTCCACCACTTTAGCCATATCCATACTTCCAGCATTTTGTTGGTTAATTGGATGTATCTCAAGGGTTTGTCTGCCCAGGCTGTTCTTCAAACCATCAATGTCAGATGTTAGCCTCCTGAGTAGTTAGGATTACAGATGTCCTCCTTCTAGATTTTAAGCAGAGCTGGAGAACCATCATGCACAGTAATGAGCTGTACACTAGGAAGTCACACGTTATGGACAGAGGTGAGGTTTATGAAGCTTCCCTTTAAACATAGGAATAAGAATAAGAATTCCTGAACAAGTCACCAAGGTAAGAAAACATGGCAGAGCTTTATTGAGTAAGTAGTAAACAAGCAGGCAAGCAGACAGACAAAAAAAGCAGACAAACAGAAGGGCCAGGGGCACACTCTAGCAGTGTGGGTGCTACACAGGCCCAGCGAGACACACACACACACACACACACACGTACACGGAGACACCCAGAGAGACAGGGGAATACACATACAACCAGAGACAGACCCAAAGACACACACACTCTCTGTCTTTCTCTCTCTGGAGACACATAGTGTTAGCATTTCCCTAGCCTCAGGTCCTCAGCTCCTCCCACTAGCCCCCAGATCCACCCATACCTAATGAGCCACTCCTACTCACTAACTACTTCCCCTTTATCCCCAGAGTGAGAAGCTGCCACCTGGATAAGGTGCAGATGCCAAGTAGCTCCCTCTCTCGTGGGAACTATGGCCCCACTAATAAACCTCTTTATGAACCTTCTTCTCCTGTCTGTGCTTATCTCCGCATGGTCCTCTGGGATGGCTGATACCTACGCTTTTATTGGTGCCGAACCCGGGATAGGCTCCCCTGTGGATTTGCTCCCCCATTTCTGGGGGGTCCAAGCTGCCTCTGGGACCTATTCTGCTGTCCTAAACCCACCCGGACCACCACCGAGGTAACTTCTGACTGAGCGCTCTACTTCCATCCACCACGACAACCTACAAATTCGCCCTCACACCCAGGGTAAGTGATCATCTAAACGAGAGCTCGGATCCGATTTTCCAATTTACTGTAGGGCCACAGGGCCATGGCTTCTGGGCCACACCAAAAATCTTGGCGCCAAGTTCCAAGCCCCACTCAATGACCGTAGCATAGGGCCACAGGGCCGCGGCCACAGGGCCACACTCCGCACTCGGTTCGAGATAGTGATTGGAGTGACGATTCCATCGCTGATTGTCTCTCACATTTCAGCTGACCAGAGTAATACCGAGGACGCTTGGTATTGAACTCCTCAGCTGTGCTAATCACTTACCATGGAAGGAGCACAATCATCCACCACAACAAATTTGAAACTCCAACCAGGGTGAGTGACCATTAGCCGGGAGCTTGGATTTTCCATAAGGCCACTGGGCCACCGTAAATCTTGGCTCCAAGTTCTGAGCCCCACTCCCAGGGAAGGCCACTGGGCCGCCAACCTTAAGCCACTGGGCTAGGTCAAGGGAATCAGCAATTGTGAGTGTTTGGAGTCAACTGATCTCTAGTTCAGCTCTGCTGGTCACTCATCAAGTGGGGAACAGTCTAAAGCTGCTCACAATCTAAAATCTGCTTAAAGTTGTCACCCTGCTTAAACCAGTAGGGCACCAGCCTACAAAAGCCATAGTACTCGGAGTAAGCAACCAGGGAATAGTGGGAGATTTTAAATGTCTTTAACCAGTCTTGTGTAGAAATTTGCAGGCAACCCAGCAGGAGGTGTGACAATCTATCATGGGGACTCTGAGATGCCACTACAGCCTCACCCAGATCCAACTCATCTCTCCTGCCTGCCTCCATCACACATGTCTAACAAAGCCTGCTGATTCGGGATGGAAGACACAGCCACTTCGGATCCACTGAAGCTGAGACTTTTACATTGCCCTGACCCTTTGCCCTCTTAATTGTTATTCATTTGTGCTCTCTTCCACCTGCCAGTAAGGTTAAATGATATGATTTGATTTGATGGCACATGGATCTCATTCAGTCTGCTGTTCTCTAAGTGTTACATCAAAACTCTGGCAAGTACTTGTTGGTCAATTCTCAACAAGTTACAGGTAAGCTCTACTCCTATTGTTCTCCTGTTGCTTTAATTGGAAATAAAAAGGGCTTTTATGGCTAAGACTCCTTGGATTGCAGTTCGAAGCCAGCCTGGGCAGGAAAAATAAAATCCCTCTAAAACTCAATCTCCCAACTAAACTTGGCTCAAGAGAACCAGCCAAATGCTGAAAGCGACACCATGGCTCAAGTGGTAGAGCACTAGCCTCCAGCAGAAGTGCTCAGGGACAGTGCCCAGCCCTTGAGTTCAAACCATGTGAATGCCACCTGGGACCAGCTATCAAGCAATGAGCACCTAGACCTTCAGGACAAAGTCTATTCTCACAACAAGGAACTATGGAGAGGAGTAAGAGGAGATGAAGTCTCATCTTAAATGGAGTCAATTTAAACTTACCTTTTCCCAAAATTAATCAGAGCCGGGAGATCAAGAGGAATAGTTGTTACCCACCTAATGTCCATACCTGTCCATTTTCCATCTGGACAGAAACTTGCATTCTTGCCTTTGTTACTTGCTATTTGTATATATATCTATATAGCCTCTGACTGGTTACTCCCAACCAGTCCACTATCCCTAAACTTTTCCTTCCTGCCCCCAGTCCAGTTATTCCTCCCTTCCTTGTAATGGGCCACAATTGGGTTTATGTTCCAAATGGAACTTTCTAGCTTGTGCCAAGGGTGTGTTCTCCTCCCCATGTCGTTCATGTTAACTTGTCCTGGGAACTTGTCAGCCTTTTGCCTGACCATTTTCAAGTCTCTTTTAACAGGATAACATCCCTCACCCAGGACGCCACCTGGGAACTTGCAGTTCAAGACCATCCTCTTACTACACTGCTCTGCCCGGTGCAGATCTGGACCCTGAAGACCCCAGCCCCAGGGACTCCTTGATGTGCCCAAGCTGCAGGAGGTAGCCAGAGGAGACCATGACACCCATTGGCTCTGATAACCATTCTCATGGAAATGATGAGGACTTTTACCAACCAAACTGGACGGTACCCAGCCAAATGACGAATCAGGGACCCCTGACTACTTTTCCCCTTTTCAGCAGGAAGTAGTTCCAGAAGAAACAACCTCCGCCCATACTCCCAGCCTGGTACCCCTCCTCTGTTATTAATAAACAACAAATGGGGGAATGTTAGCATTTCCCTAGCCTCAGGTCCTCAGCTCCTCCCACCAGACCCCAGATCCACCCATACCTAATGAGCCACTCCTACTATCTAACTACTTCTCCTTTACCCCCAGAGAGAGAAGCTGCCACCTGGATACGGTGCAGATGCCACATAGCTCCCTCTCCCGTGGGAACTATGGCCCCACTAAAAAACCTCCTTATGAACCTTCTTCTCCTGTCTGTGCTTATTTCCGCATGGTCCTCTGGGATGGCCGATACCTATGCTTTCACACAGGATCTTGGGCTATTGGGGTATTTATATGGTAAAGTTGCGCGGGGGTGGGGGGGTGGGGGGGGTCTGGCTTCAAAGTTGTTTTTGTCTTTGCTTTAGCCACACCTGGCATTTTCCTGAGTTTCCAGGTAAGAATGTGTCCTGCCATAAAACAGATCCTTATCTTTAAGGGAGGGAGGCACCCTGCTATGGGCATTTTGGGGCAGGTGGCTTAAAACATACATCCTGTCTTATAGTTGTTGATTCTTGGAGTGAGGAATGCATCCTTCAGGGAGGAAGACATCCTGTTGTCTCTCCCTGAAGCAAAGATGGCACTTCTATGTTTCTAAATACTGTATTTCTTTTTTTTTCACTTTGCAAACTCTGTTTTTATTTGGATTAAAAAGCCTTAGAACAAACATATGACATATGTTTTAAGACTAGTTACCGGGGTTGGGAATATGGCCTAGTGGCAAGAGTGCCACATGAGGCCCTGGGTTCGATTCCTCAGCACCACATATACAGAAAATGGCCAGAAGTGGCGCTGTGGCTCAAGTGGCAGAGTGCTAGCCTTGAGCAAAAAAGAAGCCAGGGACAGTGCTCAGGCCCTGAGTTGTCGGCCCAGGACTGGCCAAAAAAACAAAACAAAGACTAGTTACCACTTAAACCTCAGATGATGATAATATAGAAATAAGAATTAATAAGCAAGTTTTAATCAGGTCTGGAAATGTTCAAACTGAAAGTCACCATTACCAATTTGGGGATGTTACATAAGTATCCTACCTCAGTTTTTCCTCATAGGAGGGTAAATACTGTATTTCTGAGTTGCCTTCCCCAGGCCTCAGTTTCCTTAAGTTATCTTGCTTCATTTCTCCTAAAATGATTATTGTTCCCTTAATCTTAAGGGAAGTACATGAAAGACCATCTCCTTCATTTGCTGTAAGCTGACCATACATCATTTTCCCTAGTTTATCTGGCTTCAGTTAGACTTGGGTTTAACTCATACCTCTATTACTCAGTAACATGGTGACTACATAAGTTACTTCTTTTTACCTCAGCTATAATTTGGATCTTAAATGTTCCCCCAAAACTCACAAGTTAAGGCTTGGTCTCTAGTCTGTGGTGCTATTTGGTAGGCTGTGGAACCTTTAACAGGGGCAGCCTGATGGATATCTTCAGCTCATTGAAGGAGTTTACTCTAGAAAGGAGAGTGGAACTCATATCCCTTCCCCTTCCTGGTTTTTTTTTTTTTTTTTGCATCCTGCCCATGAGTGGTTTTGCTGCACCATCAGTTTCCAAATGATGTGCTGTTTCGCCACAGGTTCCCAAAGACTATAACCTGGAACATCCCAAACTGTACCAAAATAAACTTATGCCCTTCATAAGCTGATTATCTTAGCTAATTGTTATAGTGATGTGAACTAACACCCTGTTTCCTCCTCTAGGAAGTATGGCCTCCTATCTACCTTGAACATTGTTTTGTAAGGAACAAATAAAATACGGCACGAAAGTAGAGGTTTCTTCTCAAATCCGGAAGCCAGGCAGGTTATAGGAAGGCAGGCAACTGGCCTACCAATATCATTCCAATTTCACAGGGAAACTGTCAAGTAATATAGAGGTATACGTCATGCTCCATACTATTCTTTGGGAAGGAATCGGGGTGTAGGTCCATGGCAGAAGGCTTCCTTAGCATGTGGAAGGCTCTGGGCTCAATCCCTAGTACTGAAATTAGAAAAGCTAAGAAATATTCTCAGAATAGGCAGAGAGGTTCAGGAACTTTGGTTTTTGTCAATCATGCAAGGCCTGGGCACTGTCCCTAAATTTCTGTGCTCAAGACTGGCATTCTGCCACTTGAACCACAACTCTACTTTGGTTTTTTGGTGGTTAATTGCAAATAAAAGTCTCACGGGACTTCCTGTCTAAGCTGGATTTAATTGCTATCCTCAGATTTTAGCCTCCTGAGTTTCTAGGATTATAGGCATGAGTCACTGGCCTCTGGCTTGAAAGTGTATTTCTTGCACTAGTGTAGAAGGATCTTTCCAAACAATCGAGGCACTAACATTTATTTATTCAACATTTAAGAATGTTTCATTCACTTCACTAACATGACATTCTGTACAAACAGTTAAAATCCAGAGTTAAGAGCCGGAAGGATCTTAACTCATTTAAGAGGTGGAGTGAGGGAGCAGAGCCGGGCCTCCGGGCTGGTCCAGGCTCATGCACTGGGTGGGAGGGAGGAAGCCTCAGCCTCACTGCCATCAGGAGACAGGCTTAATGCTCACAAAGAAAAAAAAGAGCTAGATCATTGGGAACTGCTCCCGGATGAGTAAATGAAGAGCTCACTGGCTCTTTCTTCAGTAAGAAGAAGTAATTGTCTGGGGTGGGGGACTGGACACTAAGGGCCACCATTCCACAAAGGTCCCCTTCTTTTTCGGTGACACTATCCCTTGCTGCAATCACAAGAAACCTGAAATCCACAGGAGTGGTGTGACAACCCCTCCTGGCTGGCAGACAGGGGAGGGGGTAGAGACGATACTACAAATTCAGTGAGCTTCTTCTTTGATAGGGGAACAACCAGAGAAGAAGCTTGTATTGCTGCCCAGAGCTCGCTTCTTTTTCTTCCCTGGGGCCTTATTTTCTTGTGATTCTGTTGCTATATGTTTCAGTTCTGGGAGGTCAAAGGAGAGAGCAAGAGCAGTCTTGTCTAACAGCATCGGATCCACATCACACATCTTTTTTAGGATCTAGGAAGGACAAAGAAAGTATGATTAGAACAGCTCAGCTGACCCAGTACAAAGGCTCAACATATTCCCAGTAATAGTGTCCCCTTCATTAAGAGAAACATTCCAGTCAATGCCCTCTTCCCAGTAAGCTGACTATACTTTTCCCAGTCCCCTTTCTCCCACCAGGCTCTGTCATAGTGAATGCAGAGCAGGATGTGAATACCATTTTCCCAGTACCTGCCTACCTTGCTATTGGGGGTTGTGCAGACGGGGTTGAAGAAGCTCATCCCTGGGGTTACCTCTGTGGGATCCTCCAGTTTGAAGGAGCCTTCAGAATCCTGGGTCTTATCAACAGTACCCAAACTATCCTGAAAATTAGGCAAACAGGAGTATTATAAATTCAGCTACCAGAGTTATAGAGTAGGGCTGCTGCTCAGCCAGGGAGGGCCCAGCTCTGGGTGCATGTGAGGCACCCTAGAGGGCTCGTCCTTGGAGAGGTCAGAGGGCTTAGTAAGCTGTCCTTGAAGGAAGCAATTCTTGGAGGTAGCCTCGGAAGGCAAAGGACTGAGTAGGGCAGTGGCACAGGACACATCATGGGGCGATGTCATACCAGTAGGTGTAAGGCAAAGTATAGGGATCTGGCTTGCAAGCTCTGTTCTTTTAAGGGCATGTATTGTTTCCTTGATTTGTTATTCGTGGGAACAATACAAACGAGCACAGGTATAGTGAACTTGGTTCACATCAGTGACTATTAGAAAGACCTGGTTCCCATGGAGAGGGTCTAATAACCGTCTCATGATGCAGGATTAACTTTCTTTTTGGAAGCTGCCTGCCACCTTAGCATGTGGCTTACAGTTCCAGCTAAGCCTCTGGACTAGTGTGATCCTGTATGCCTATATACCTGTAAATGTCTGCTTTCCTGTTCCTCATTCTTACCCCAGAAATAGTACAGAAGCTTTCCAGCTGAAGCTGGGGTATGGAGCCCCATCTCTAAGAGTCTCTTGGGAAAGGCTGTGGTTTCTGAAGGGTCTGTGGGCAGGTGGGCAAGGGAGGGCAAATGTATCTTTCTGGATGCAGAGAAGGAGACTGCAGGTTTCAGGATGGGAGAGCAAAAGGTGAAAACCAGTAGGAGGACTGAAGGGATGATGAATTGAAAAGCACTAATCCTACCTGGTTTTGCTGGCGGTTCCGACACTTTGTGGGGTCACAGCTGCACGCCACACTACAGTCTGACCTCTGTTTCCTGCACCCACACTGCTTGTTCCCACACCAGCCCTTGCAGGAACACTGTAAAACAGGTTTACAGAAAGACACATTAGTTAACTGCTTCCCCTTCATTTGCAAGCCTTTTAAAAGAAAATTTAAAAAAGGACAGAGCTATTATCTTCATCAAACTCTAGGCCAGAGCTATCATCTTCATAAAACTCTAGCTTCCTTTGTTTTCATGTAACAACAGACACCAAGAACCAGAGCCAGTGGGTTTACTAAGAAAAAGTCATGTAAGACAGATCCATTTTCTGTCTTGGGCAGTACATTTAAAAGAAAAGACCCATGACAATTCTATGATCAAGGGAAAGAACTGCAGGCTAGATGTAAGTACAAGGAGGTACCTACATGCAGTTTCTTCATGTCTTTTGTACTTCCATTCAGCTGTTTCTATGTTTTATCCTGTCAGCCTGAGATTTGTCCTTGGCACTTTAATCATTGAACACTTTAATGATTCGATAGCACACTGCAGTTCTTAGGACATTTTCATACATATAAATATGAATTCTCATTCGTATGTCATAGCCAGTCTACAGGGGGTAGTCATGTTTATCTGCTCTAACAACAGAAAAAAGCTGGAAGAATGATTAATAGGTAAGATGACAGAACTGTAATTAAAAAACATTTTGACACACTGGAATCATGGACTGAAAGAAAAAGATAGATCAGGGATAAATATACATTTGCTGTTTAGTCTTCACAAATCAGCTATATAAATGTAAGTGGAGTTCTGGCTTAAAAGTAGCTTGTGCAGAAAGGGCCTAGGGATTTGAGGTGTCAGAAAGCTGAGTCAAGAGTGTGAAATGGCTGTCAAAAAGCAAATGTAAGCGTGGCACCAGTGACTCAGGCCTGTAATCTGAGCTACTCAGGAGGCTGAGATCTGAGGATGGAGGTTCTCGACAGACAAGGCAGACAAATCCCAGAGACTCTTATATCTGATCAGCCAGCAAAAACAAAAGCCAGAAGTGGAGGCATGGCTCATGTGGTAGAGCATGAGACTAATTTCAAGCTCTGTAACAGGCACTAAAACAAAACAAAACAAACAAAACACCAAATGTAGTATCAAACCAAATGGTTGGAGTGAACAAACATGGGGAAAATTATTTCAATGAGGCTCTCATTTGGAACAATGTACCCTTATATTAGGCCATCAAAAATTTTCCATGTTTACATAAGCATACACTACAATAATTATAAGGAAAACCTTACTCATTCCCTCCCCAACAAGTATACTACCCTTGTCTGACTCAATTTACCTCCCAGGAGTAAACATTTTCCTGAACTAGGTATTTATCCTTCCTATGCACATATATCTTTAATAAAAATATAAAATGTCCAAAATTTTATCTACATGGCATCTTGTTATATGTTGACATATGTAGCTCTGGTTTCATTTGTTTCATATTAAGTACTTGACACAATTTATCCATTTTCCAGACTGTAATCTTTTTTTTTTTTTTTGGCCAGTCCTGGGCCTTCGACTCAGGGCCGGAGCACCGTCCCTGGCTTCTTCCTGCTCAAGGCTAGCACTCTGCCACTTGAGCCACAGCGCCGCTTCTGTCCGTTTTCTGTATATGTGGTGCTGGGGAATCGAACCTAGGGCCTCGTGTATCTGAGGCAGGCACTCTTGCCACTAGGCTATATCCCCAGCCCGAGACTGTAATCTTTTTCCATTCTCAAAAACAGGCCACAAGAATAACTAGCTAACAATGATGTGTGTCAGGCACTGTTCTGAAAGCTTCCCATGTATTAAACCTACTTATTCAATGTGGATACTGTGTGTGTGTGTGTGTGTGTGCGCGCGCGCGTGCACATGCGCGCACCCTACACGCCAGAATTAGGGCTCAAACTCAGAGCCTGTGCTCTCACTTGGTTTTCTCTGCTCAAGGCTGGTGGTTTACTATTGAGCCACAGCCACATCTGTATTTTTGGTGGTTAGAGATAAGAGTCCCTCGGATTTGTCTTCCCAGTCTGGTTTTGATTCTTGATCCTGATTTTGGCCTCTTAACTAGCTAGGATTATAGGCGTGAGCCACCAGTGCTTATCTTGAATGTTTTCTAATACACACATGTAAGAGTTCACTGTGTATGCGATTAATAAAGAAATTAAAGAGAAAAGTGGGTGATCAGAGTTATAAGAAGCAATGTTACTAGAAAAATAGTGGCACAGATAGATGCAACTGGAGGAAAGGTGTGTATGTGCCTGTGCATAGGATGGGTAAAGGGAGGCTGGATTTGATTAGTATGAATGGGTGGAAATACCACAGTGAACCCTATTAGCATGTACAATTAATACATTGTATTACAAAAGAGCAGGATGCTGGTGGCTCACGCCTGTAAGTCTAGCTACCCAGGAGGCTGAGATCTGAGGAGTGCGGTTCAAAGCCAGTCTGGACAGAAAAGTCCCTGTGAGATTTTTAACTCTAATTAACCACTCAAATGGAAGTGGTGCTGTGGCTCAAAGTGGTAGAGTGCTAGCCTTGAGAAAAAGAGCTCAGGAACAGTGCCCAGGTCCTGAGTTCAAACCCTATGACTGAACAAACAAACAAAAAGAAAAAAATGGTGGAAGAATGTGGGCTTCCTAACTAGCTTGGCTTAGAAGAGATTTAGGTGGTGTAGCACAGGATGAAAGATTAGAATCAGAAGAGGGCTGGGGATATAGCCTAGTGGCAAGAGTGCCTGCCTCGGATACACGAGGCCCTAGGTTCGATTCCCCAGCACCACATATACAGAAAACGGCCAGAAGCGGCGCTGTGGCTCAAGTGGCAGAGTGCTAGCCTTTAGCGGGAAGAAGCCAGGGACAGTGCTCAGGCCCTGAGTCCAAGGCCCAGGACTGGCCAAAAAAAAAAAAAAGAATCAGAAGAGACCTCAATGACCATGTAAAGCCTGGTTTGATGCAGGAAGTTCTCCAATATTCCTGGTCTAATTATCTAAAGCTCTATTTATCCTGAGATGACAGAGTATTTATAGAAGTTCTAACCATAGGACCCAATTCTGCTATCTGGAATGACATAGGATCAGCTGAACCCCATATTCACATAATAACCATTTAGACCTTAAGCACACTCCCCAGTTCCCTTTGTACAAATCCTTTCAAAGCTAAAGATAGGTTACCTCTGGTTCACTACATGATGTGGTTCCCCAGATCTTAACCACTTTGACTATACAACAATTTGTCAAGGCTCATCTTAAATTATGAGATCTAGAAATGAGCACAATTTCCTTAATGTGGTGTGACCATTGTGAAATGGATTGTGAAAAATGCCTCTTTTGTTACGGATCCAAAGTCTGGTTAATGAGGCCTAAAATCACAGTTGCCCCTCCTCCCCCATCACATTCTGAGTTTACAATAATAATGCAAGCTCTTAAGTATTTTTCATATGAGAACCATCACCTATGTTAGGTAGTTATAAATGTAAAATATAACATCTTTCTTTGGTAATTATGGCGATGCTAATATGTTATTTTTGTAAAACAAATTTGAAAGTCAAACGTGATTTATTTGGTGCCAGTCCTGGGGCTTGAACTCAGGGCCTAGGCACTGCCCTGGAGCTTTTTCATTCAAGGCTAGTGCTTTACCACTGGAGCTACAACTCCACTTCTGGCTTTTTGGAGATTAATTGGAAGTAATTCCCTGCTGGCTTTGAACTGTGATCCTCAGACCTTAGCCTCCAGAATAGCTAAGATTACAAGTGTGAGCCATTGGCACTTGGCCAAACATTCCAAAAGCAATACTTACAAAACCATTTGGTGTAAACCAACTGCACAAGTCTTGGGGGGAGAGGGAAAGGGAGAGCGGGGAGGTAGGGGAAAAATGAGGGAGGAGGTAACGAGTTGAACAAGAAATGTACTCACTGCCTTACATTATGAATCTGTAACCCCTCTGTACCACACTTTGACAATAAAGATAAAAGTTTAATAAAAAAATAGTGACATATATCATTTCATCATGTGGACATGTCAGTGCACTTCCCTACTGCTAAATATCAATATCTAAAGTTTTGAAAGAAATAGTTCATGATTAAATATCACATTGCAGTAAGTATCCTTGTACATAAATAAAATATAAAGTTTACCATGCTTGACAAATTCTCCATGATCTGCTTAAGTACCCCTACTTTCCCCTCCTACTTCTGAACATACTCTAGTCACAATGGCATTTTTAGCTGTTCCTTGAGATACTAAGCTCATTCCTGTGTATTTATTGTTCCTTTTCCCTTTTTTCTTTTCTAGAGATAGGATGTAGCTATGCATCCCAGTCTTGCCATAAACTTGCAATCTTCCTGCCTCAAGATCCTGCATGCTGGGATTACAGGTGTGCCCCATCATGCTTGGCTGTGCCTCTTTCCTGAAATGTTGTTCTTATGACTCTTTTTGTAACTTATCCCTTTTCTCAGACATCTTGTCATCCCAAGTTCTCTTCCCCAACCTATCATTTTCTATGGCATGCCATTATAGATTCTTTTCTTTTTTTAACATTGCCATCAACAACTGTTTGGTTTTTTTTTTGTTACTGTGTATTTCTTGTGATAAGAATGTATTTCATGTCTTATTTGTTGTATTAGCAACACGTATGAACAATACTCATTCCTGGCACACAGGTACTCAGAAATGATTTGTGGAATGAATACATCTATTTACATGCTAATCACCATTTCCTCACTATAAATTACTGCATGTATAATTTAGGAAGAAGGCTTAAAAAAAAAAAGTATACGTGCTGCTGAGGTGAGTGTGATAGGAATGTTTTAAGGCTTTTGACAATATGTTGAAGTAACTTTCCAGAAAGGAAAACCACCTCATACATCTAAGAGCAAGTGAAAAGAGTAACTATCTTACTCACTTTTGCCAACACTAAATGTTAGAATGATACCTAAAATATACCTTTGCTGCCTTGAGTAAAACAGAGAAAAAGACAAGTTCGTTTTTGTTTTTGTTTTTGTTTTTTGGTGCCAGTCTTGGAGCTTGAACTAAGGGTCTGGGTGCTGTTCCTGAGCTTCATGCTCAAGATTAGTGCTCTACCACTTTGAGCCACAGCTCAAATTCTGGTGTTTTTTTTGTAGATAATTGGAGATGAGAGTCTCACGAATTTTTCTGTTCAGGCTGGCTTTGAACCTCAATCCTCAGATCTCAGCCTCCTGAGTAGCTAGGATTACAAGTGTGAGTCCTGCTAAATGACAGTGTTCTAAGACATGTCCTAGAGACACCTCACCACGATGTCACTGATCCACTGATTGCAATAAGCTGGGTATGGACCTGCTCCATTTACAAATCACCTAAATGCTTCAAAAATACTGTTCCCATGTCCATGCTTCTGTTTTTATCCAGAGGGATAATATATAAACAATCTGAGGGTTATCATAAAGAATGATTAGACCTTCTATAGCCAAGATCCTTTGGGAGCTTGGGACAATACATTTCAGCTAACCAAGCAGCACCTTTCTATCAATTGGTACCTCACAATGAGCTGTCTTTTGAGACTGTGTCCCCTTACTCCAGTATTGCAGCAAAAAAAGGCTAGACAAATGCTTGGTAATGGTAATGCAGAACAGGCACGAAGCATATGACAGATTTGCAGTCACATGGATGCCATGCTCATGACCCACAAATGCATCCTATTTTCTCATTTCTGGAAGGAGATGTTAATGTTAGACAGGAACCATGATTGTGACACCATCATAAACTACAAATACATATCCATGTGGGCTGGGCTCACACATGTGTGTGCATATATGGATCACAACTGCTGGCAAGCCACCAGTCTGTCCCAAAAAGTAACAAAAAGATTCTTTATGTAGGGTACAAAGCACAACTGAAAGATCTCTGGGGATTTCTTAAGCCCATGGTTCTCAACTTTGGCTGCACATAAGACATCTCTGGAGAGCTTTTCTAAAAGGTCAGGTCCTTCTTTAGTCCAATTAAATAAGAATATCTGGAGATGAAAGCCCAGGCTTCTTAAGTTTAAAAGCTCCCTTTGGGATTCCAATGTACAGCTAGGGTTGAAAACTATTGCTTTGGAGTCTATAATTCTACTAGCACTGAGTTCAGTGTTATATTGTATCTTAGAAAGCTAAAACCAGTGGCTCACACCTCTACTAGTTACGTAGGAGGCTGAGATCTCAAGATCTTAGTTTGAAGGCAGCCCAGGCAGGAAAGTCCAGGAGACTCTCATATTCAATTAATCACCAAAAAGCAATTTTGTACCTGAGTACAAAAAGCTCAGTGACAATGCCTAGTTCAAACCCAGGGATTAGTGTTACGGGGTGAGAAATGTCACAGAGTCCGAGGGAGGGGATTCCCTGTCCCCCTAAGAGTCTACCACTCAGAGAAAGTCTCAAGCAAAAAGATGGGTTTACTGGGGAAGCAAAAAGCGACCTGACTGGCCAGGGACACAGTGCAGACTCGGGAGCTGCCACCATGACCCTGAGCAGTCCTCAAATTTGGGTTTATAAAGGTAAAAGCATAGCACAGATGTCGGGGGTTGATGCAGGGGGTAGAGCAAGCAACAAGCAAGCAAGAATTTGGTGGTCAGGTTGACCTAATAATCAAGATGGAGTCAGCTCTACTCCCCCCAACATTTCCTACCATGTTTCCTTAATCACGATGGAGTCAGTTCTGTTCCCAGCACAACACACACAGAGCTAATATCTGGTCAATATTTGAACTTAAAGAATATCAGGTTAAGAAAGAAAAATCAGATTAGGAATTAGCAGACTTGGGCTTTAGTCCTAAATTTAATACTGGGTATTACCTTGGACAAGTCACTTTATCCAAGTTCATCTCTACCTCTTCATCAGTATGTGGGAGAGAAGAATGTTGTTTCCCTTTTTGTTATGTCACAGGTGAGAAATAAGTGCATTTCTAAAATGCTTACAGTGCTTTACTAACCACCTGCATGGTATTTTGTCCTTCACAAGGTGCTTTTGCATATATTCTTCCTTGTAACTTCTTTAGTACTAGATAACAACATATAAAGGGAGTATCATTAAGACCCGTTTACACAACATTGGCTATTACTTTGATAAAGGACACTAGCACTGGAATGGATTTTAGACATCTATTTTAGTCTAATCCCTTCATTGTATAGATAAAGAATCTGAGGCTCAGAGAGATGAAATGACTTCTTCAAGGTCATACAACGAACCACTGGCAAGTCAAGACTACAACCTGTGTCTATCTAGATTCTAAGTTGTTCCTTTTTTTTTACTATAGCATATGATCTACTCCTTAGCATGTACTTAGCACAAGCAGGAATGTGGTTGAGGACTTTGTACAAGTCGTCATTTTTGTGCTGACCCTGTCTCCTGAATAACCTAGGACTAATACCAGCTATCCCAAGCTGGGTTGTAGCAATAATAATAAAGATGGCCACCTTCATGTGCACCTCATGCAAGCAGCTTAACCAAGAATCACCCCATCTGCACATTTTGAGGTTCCTACAGGAAAATCAGATTTTAAGTCAGCTTGCTCCCCATAAATCCCAGTTATATTCCCCCCAAATTATAAATCCAAGGCAAAAATCCTAGGTAGAATCCCTCTCACTGCATTAAAAGTAGGATCTATCATTCATGACTGCTATCATTTTACTTGTAATAGTTGCTATTTTTTAGTATCTCCCTTTTATGTTAGAGCAATAGTTCTCTAATAACTATATTAAGTTTTCTTCAGGGACAAGTATATGCATATCTGCTTTGGTCTTTTCCAGAGGTTTTAAGTCTTCTTCCATTTGTTTCCATGTATAATTTTCAGTTCTGTTGGTGACCTTTTTCAAAAGTTCATGCTGAGGGCTGGGAATGTGGCTTAGTGGAAGAGTGCATGTAGCCCTGGGTTTGATTCCTCAGTACCAGATAAACAGAAAAAGCCAGAAGTGGCACCATGGCTCAAGTGGTAGAGAGCTAGCCTTGAGCAAAAGAAGCTCAGGGATAGTGCCCAGGCCCTGAGTTCAAGCTCCAAGACTGGCAAAAAAAGGTTCATGCTGCGTATTAAATATATATATGTATACACATACACACACACACACACACACACACACACACACACACACACACACTAAAAAAAGTTCATGCTGCAGAGTGCCAGTGACTCTTGCCTATAATCCTAGCTACTTAGGAAACAGATTTAAAGATCATGGTTTATTTAAAGCCAGTCTAGGGAGAAAAGTCCTAGACACTCCAATTAACAAGCAAGAAGCTGAAAGTACAGCTCTGACTCAACTGGTAGAGAACCACCTTTAAGTAAAAAAGCTAAGGGACAGCACTCAGGCCTTGTATTCAAGCCCCAGTATTGGCATCAAAAGAAAAAAAGCAGCTCATGCTCTCCACTTCAATCATACCAGTGTCTATACATGTTTATGGAGTAAATGGAAAACAGACATATTCTGCCTCATTTTCCTTAAGTGTCCTGTATTCTGTTCTCCTATTGCCTTCAACTCTTTCCAATTTCTTCCTGTTATCCTCTTTATTACCCATTTCCATCTCATTATGTAGAGATGATCAGCAGTTGTAATGGCACCTTCCTAAACAATATCTCTTATTTTGGTTTTGAATAGCTGTTTTTTTTTTCTTCTGTCAGTCATGGGGCTTCACCTCATGGACTGGGCACCTGTTTCTGAGCTATTTTGCTCAAGGCCAGCATTCTACCAGTTAGAGCCACAGATCCACTTCCAGTTTTCTGGTGGTTAATTGGAGTTAAGAGTCTCCCAGGACTTTCCAGACAGGGCTGGCTTCAAACTGAGATCCTTAGATCTCAGCCTCTCTAGTAGAGTAGCTAGGATTACAGGCATGAACTACCAGCCCATGGCATTATGCTGAGGTTTCCCTCCCTTCTTTCTTCATTAAATTACAAGTGCTTTGGGACCAAGAAGCTCTAGCTCCTACCAGGAGCTATGGAATGCTGTAATCCTGAGGACTCTGCTGACTAAATCACATCACACAGCTTTTTTCCTTAAGACTGACTTGTTCTGGTGTTTGGCTTCACAAGGCTCAGTCCCTCACATCATATACTATCAGCTATTCACATCAAGGAAGTTTTTGGAGGCCAGCTAAGGTAATTTGTGAACTGTTCTGTGAAAGTGGAATGTTGCTGTGGGGCATAATTGGGCTGTTGGTGGTGAACTTTAGTGCCCCTCAAGTTAATGTTTTAACATAAAATATCCATGTTTAATAATTATTTAAGACTAGCATTGTGTAACTAAATAAAGCCTGGTTTAAAGTCAGATTGTTTTTAACTAGAGGTGTTTGTTCTTTTTTTCTCGTGTGCTGGTACTGAGCTTGAACTCAGGGCCTTGGCTTTTTCTGCTCAAGGATGGTGATCCACTACTTGAGCCACACCTCTACTTCCAACTTTTTGCTGGTTAATTGGAAATAACAAGTATCAGGACTTTTTGGCCAGGCTGGCTTGAAATCTCAGATCTCAACATTCCTGAGTAGCTAGGATTACAGGCATGAGTCACCAGTGCCCCACTGGGTGTTTGGTCTTAATCTTCCCCCTTCTCCTACACCTTTCTTTGCCCCTTAGCCTAGTGAGCAAATACAACTCTAATAGCCAAGGAAGATGAAGTACCTACTAAGCTGACCACAATGACTACAATGTGGTAGAAATAAGGTGGACTTGGAGTCAGAATATTTCATTTGAAGTCTTGATTATCATTTGTTTTAATGACCTTGGGCAAGGTCATTTCCTTTCTGGATCTGAAGTCTAGCTGTAAGATGCAGATAGCAAATATCTCAGTGGGCTTCCGGTGATGACTAAAAGATTACAAGACTAAAAGATTACAAGATTACAAGACTACAAGATTATGAGAATGTTTTCTAGACTGCAAATGGCTATAAAAATATGAATTATTAGAAGGGGCACTGTGGCTTAAAGTGGAAGAGTGAAAGTCTTGAGCAAAAGAGCTCAGGGACAATGCTCAGGCCCTGAGTTTAAGCCCCACAACTGACAAAAATAATATGAAAGATTGTTATGGATCAGCCTCCATGGAATGGTATAGAACACTACATATTCAGACTAGCTGGCCCAATACCCCCCAACCCCCCCAACCTGCCCTGCTTGGGAGAAGCTGAGTGCCTCTGAAGAGAACCCAAGAGGCTGAGACACAGGCCAGCACATTCCTGGATTCAGAAAGCGGTCCAACTGACAGTTCACAGAACCCTTGGCAGAGTTAAGGAGATGGATCCTACCCCTTGGATGGTCTTCCTGGACACCTTAACTAATTTGGTTGGTTTCCATTCCTCATCTTCCTTGTTGTCACTGTCACTGTCACTGTCACCATCACCATCACCATCATTCTCGTGTTCATTCACTGATTGCTCTGAAGAACACTGTAGATCCTCGATGTCCATACTTTGGTCCAGGAACTTTTCTTTAACACGAGAAGGTTTCGGCTGAGAAGTTTTAAGTGGCTATTTAATAAAAATGGAAAAAAAATCCAACAATATGGCATCCTATCTTCCTAGTAGCTGTTGCCAGCTGTATTTCTCAGAACAGAGATTTCAGCCTCCTTAAATATACTTTTGGCTTTGCCAATCTGAACAAGATTTTGCGTTAGCCTTTGGCCTTGCAGAGTCTTTGAAGAGATAGAAAGCAAACACTAATCAATCTGAAGGAGGAAGGGAGGACTTATATGTCATGGCATGAAGAGATAAGTGTCTGCAGATGGACAGCTGAACATTGTTCATTGCTCTTACTCCTCCTCACTTCTCAGTAGTGTTATATAATGTCAATGTATGGTGACAGCCTTCTGAGAAAGGAGAATGGCTATTTTCCTTAGGATTGTATCACAGCTTTATCAGAGACTCTGAGAGAGTAGAATTTGGGAACATTAATTTTTAGCCTCTTATAACATGTGATTTTAGCACACTCACCCCAAACCTGGGCTATGCAAAGGTATCACAGGCACCAAACATTTTACCTTAGGTGGCATATACTCAAAGGAAGAGTCTGGAGATTGGCGGATATCCTTAAGATGAGGGTTCTGGTTGCTGGCTACTTGGAAGAGGGCCAGTTTCTATTTGAAAAAGAGAGGTGACATTGTTCAAAAAGAAATGTACTGGGGCTGGGAATATGGTATAGTAGTAGTTTGCTTGCCTCTTGTACATGAAACCCTGGGTTCGATTCCTCAGCACCACACATACAGACAAAGCCAGAAGTGGTGCTGTGGCTCAAGTGGTAGAGTACTAGCCTTGAGCAAAAAGAAGCCAGTGACAGTGCTCAGGCCCTGAGTTCAAGCACCAGGACCGGCAAAAAAAAAAAAAGACAAGAAATGTACTCTTATGACTTGACTTATGTAACTCTAACCCCTCTGTACATCGCCTTTATAATAACAATAAAAGCTATTTACAAAAAAAGGAGACAAAGTGTATGATATAGGCAGTTTGGGGGAGTGTTTGTGTTAAATCATGAAAATTCTTAGACCTAGACTAGCTCCACTCTACACCACAGTGAAGTGAGGCAGGGTTGTAGTAGAGCATGTTGAAGGACTCCTACGTTCTAAGATCAGATGAGAATCAGGAAAGGGCATATTTTAAAAAACCTGTATTTTTAGTCCTCACCATCAAACTGAGGGTTGTTGTTCTCAAATGTCAAGCTCAGTGGCAGCAGGGTCTCCCAGTGGGGGGGGTGGTGGTGGTGTGTGTGTGTGTGTGTGTGTGTGTGTGTGTGTGTGTGTGTGTCAGACAGACAGAGACTGTATTACCTGCTTGAGGATTTCATTTTCTTCGAGAAGCTGCTGGTTTTGCTCACACAAGTCTTGCATCTTCCTAAGTTCCTCATCCTGTTTCCAGAGAGTGCAGTGATAGGTGGGGTTATTTTTGGACACTCCATGTGGGTTACCAAACAACTCCCATAGATGAAAACATGCTGCTGCCAAGTTGCTGGCAGTAGATGATTTTTGCACAGCAGGCATTGGCACACAGAAAAATGTCTTATTCCCAGCTCCCAGGTGCCCTGAATGGCACTTCTATTCCAATGCTTGCCCGCAGCCCTGATCACACCAGTAGGTACCATGGGCTGTCCAGGAGCCTTCCTTATTCTTTCCTATTCTCTATAGCCTCTTCATCCCTATTCACATCATGTCAATTTAGAAATCCACAGAAGTCAGCTTGTTTCCTGAAGTCTACAGATGCTTCTCCTAACCCTTCCAAACAAAGCAGAGAGCGTTTGACTAAATTTTCCAGCACTCAAGACAACTGGATTCATACATACAACCATAACTAAGTTTATGGGTTATGTCTTAGGTAGGAGACAGCCAAGGAAACACTAAGAGGGGCAGTGCAGGAAAAAGATTGAGTTGGACTAAAATAGTGTTCCAACATGCTACACTACTAAAGGGTGTGGTGTTCTGGAAGAAATTCAGATTCTAGGCATTTTACAAACATGTCAGGTCTCAGCTCAAGAACAAGCTCAGGAAGATTCAGTGGAATAGCCCTAGGATTCTAACTACTAGATGACTTCACTTCCTCAGTTCTTTAGAGCTCAAGGTGGATGCAGAAGAACCAGGAGGCCTCAAAGTCTGGAATGGAGTATGTGCTGGCCATTCTGGTAGCAAATCTTATTATGAGTGCAGCTACATTCTGCTTACCTCCTCTAACCTGATCAAACAGGGTAGAAATCAGTAAAAAGCTACCATTATAAGCATTTCTTCAGTAGTTAATTATGTTCTGCTGCAAGTACAATAATGTCAACGAGACAGAATTGTCAACGAGGTGCTTGAAGCTCATGTCTGGGAGAACTTTGCCTCCATCTCATACCTGACATTGCAGTCTACACAGGAGCTGCTGTCCCTTTTCACTAACTGACTCCTCCAGCTGCTTCTCGGCCATTTGACTTTCCCGCAGCTGACTGAGCAGGTACAGCATCTAGAGAGAGACACAAAAGAAAGGGAGAAAGTTCACATAGTGTCCAGACAATTCTCTTGTGGTTTAGAGGTAAACTCTAAATGCATTGAAGTAGTAAGGATAGCAATAATGTTTCTTAGCACATTTATCTTGGGGTTCAAGTGGGAGGCTAAGAGTCATCACTGGTAGATAAAAACTTAGACAAGTGAGCTTTTGTTTGAAAATGTGGAAAAGACCACAGAGCTCTTTTTTCTATGTACTGGGGCTTGAAACTCAGGGACTTTTTTCACTCTTGCCTGCCTTTATCCCTACCCACCCCTGCCCTATTGCCACCAAGGCCCCACTTCTGGCTTTTTGCTGGTTAATTGGATATGAGTCTCATAAATTTTCCTGCCTGGGCTGGCTTCACACTGTGATCCTCAGCCTCCTGAGTAGCTAGCATTGCAGGCACGAGCCACTGTTACCACAGCTTTTTGAGGAAACCCTCAGTCAGAGTTTACCTTCTCTTGGTGCTGTCTCTCCACTCCATCCAGCTCAGCCTTTAAATTTATTTCAACCTCAGCAAAGTGATTTCGCTCCTCAAACAGCATCTTCTGCATGTCAGCACAGCTAGCCTTGCTCTGTTTCAGGCTGCTTTCAAGCTTGCTGACCTGTATTTTGGAGGAGACCAGCTAGAAGGGATAAAAGGAAGATCATTGTATTTGGAGAATGACCTATTGCACCTTATTCATTATTTAGGAAAATGTTAGCTGTCTTAAAATGGTCTGAGAAAAGTTCCTCCATGTCCAAGTCCATTCTTATTTTTTCCTGTCATGTGTATACTGACACCAAATAATAACAACACTACTGTTCTCATCCTAAGCCAAGAGTCCAGATTTTTGCTGAGACATGTGTCTTAGGACTAAAAGGCCATCACTAAGGTTGGTCATTGTCTCAAGGCAAGAATAAATCTAATGCAGGCAGTATCTGACAACCCCCAAGATTCTGATATTTCAGGAGTTTTCCCCCTTAATTTTAAAGCAAAATCCATAGGACACACTTTTGTGGCCAATTCTGCTTCGGAATGTCTGTTTGCATGTCAGAACTCGTGGACACATTAGCTGAAACTGCAGATCTGGCTCTTCAGGCTCAACAGATATCCGGTGCTGGCCTACTTTTACATTCACTACTAGCCCAGATGGCGAGCACCATAAATACCAGCATTCACAAGACTAATCAGGATTCCTTAGTAGAATAAATCTGCTAACCCAACACAAAACTGTATAAAAGGGTAGCACTTGCTTGAACTTGTGGATTCAGAGTTTGTATGCTAGTCATGGTGAAAAATGCTTCAGTCACTAGATGTGTCCAAGAATCATTTCCTAGATGATGTAAGATACCATATTATTTGATTTTAAGGTCAGTGAAGTTATTTTTTCTTAAAATAAATTTTGATATGTCAAAGCTGTTTTGCCTTTCTCTTTTCTTTCTCTCTCGGTTTTCCTCCCTCCATTCCCACTCTCTTTTCTTTTCTTTCTCTTGCTAGTACTGGGGCTTGAATTCAGAGGGCCTTATTCTTGGCTTTTGTGCTCAAGGCTGGTGCTTTACCATATGAGCCATACCTCCACTTCTGGCTTTTTGTGGTTAGTTGGAGATGCGAATTACATGGACTTTCCTGCCTGGGTTGTCTTTGAACCATGATTCTCAGTCTCAGCTATTTGGCTAGGATTGCAGGCAGTTTTTCTTTTTAGATTATATCTTAAACTTTTTTTTTAGCTGTAACTCCAGACAGGATCCAAAGAGAAGTTTTACCATCTACTCTCTGGGTTTTATGGAGATTTTCTTTACCCTTCTGTGTTAGCCTCTTAAGATACAAGCCAATCTTAAAAGGGCACAGTAAAGGGCTGTACTTTTTTTTGGCTGGTCAGTCCTGGGACTTGAATTCATGCCCCGGGCATTGTCACTGAGCCTCTCTGTGCTCTAGGATAGCGCTCTACCACTTGAACTACAGCACCACTTCCAGCTTTTTTTGAGTAGTTTATGGAGATTTCTTGCCTGGGCTGGCTTTGAACTGTGATCCTCAGATCTTAGCCTCATGAACAGTTAGGATCACAGGTATGAGCCACAGGTGCCTGGCTTCAAACTTTTTGAGACTACATCTCACAGGTGTTTTAAAATGTAATACAATGCATTAGTTTATATTTAAGCTGTAGCCTTCTGTGGCATCCTGGTCTCCCCCCAATACCAACAGCAGACATGTACTGCACACTTGCCACATGCCAGGCATGATGAGTATCAACTTGTCAGTTACATAACACATTTGTAAGTGATTAGCTCATATTTGTTCATTACCAGCCTTTACTCATTAAATTACTGGGTTTCTATTATGAAAAGTAGCAATGACACTATCACACTATTCCAAGGTAGTTCATCTCAACCTACCCAGCCAGATCGCTAATAGTTGGGAGGAAGAGTGATGTTTACCTCTCCAATTAAATATCTCAGGGCGCATTTGGCTTCCAGAATTGTAGCAATAGTCTCCCAGCGTTGTTTTGGACCATCTTCACTTTCTGCATCCAGGAGCTTTTGCTGGAGATCAGCAATCTGAGCACTCCTTCAAGGAGAAAACAGCAAGCCTTATTGTGAATAGCCCCAGTATCAAGGAGGCAAAGGGCTTTGAGCAGAAACTTCAAAGTATTTTATGGACAGTGCTATCAGTCAAATAACTATGCCTGAGTCATCTGGTTAGAATTTTCACAATATCTCGAAATCCATTACAAAAGGCAACAAGAGATTATCCAATATACATATTTTATTTTACTAAATACTAGTTGAAATAAATGGGTCATATATAGTGAGACCTGGAAATGTTCATTATAAGACTTTTAGTGTAATAAAACCTTGTGTAGAAGTCATAGAAATTAAACTGTGATACATACAGTGGCCCATCCATGCAAGGGTAAGATTTACAACTTGAAGGAAAAAAATCTCTAAAGAACAAACAGCTAGATGCTGGTACTGAGAGAAGTTACCTTCTCAGCACTGAGAAGTTTCTAAGGCTAGTCTGACCCTGTTTATGGCTTCCAGAGCTTTCTGACCAAGTATGGCTAGATCAAAGTCTATATGACATATCAGTTTTGTTCACAGCTTCTTCCTCAAATCTGCTGTGTCTATTGACAGGGAGAACACCAGCATGTACACAACATGTTAGGTACCTATAAAGACAGGTACAAAGAAATGTAGGTGTATCTCAAGTAATAGAGCACAGGCTTTGAGCTAAAAAGCTTAAGATAATATGTGAGGCCTTGAGTTCAAGCCTCAGTCAGTATGGACACACACACACACACACACACACACACACACACGCGTGCACACACGTAAAATATGAATTCTCAGCTTTTGAGGTCTCAGGACCTGTCCATAATTTAAGAAATTATTGATGACCTTTAAGAAATTCTGTTCACATGTGTTATACCTATATCTATAGTGTTATGAATCGAAACTGAGAAACATATTAATTCATTTAAAATTAAACACATAAACATCTTTTGAAAAATTACTATAGTTTCCACAAAAAAATAATTAAGAAACATGGGAATTCATGTGAATTAGTGGAAGACAGCTGGATTCTCACACTTTCTTCTGTACTCGATCTTTTCTAACAGTTTGGCTTGATATAAATGAAGACAATCTGATTGCATATGGATGTACAATTTGAAAGTGGAAGAGAATTAGTGGACTTTTCCTATATTTGTGGATATGCTTTCTTTAAGCCTCTACTAAAGCTCAACAAGTGATTGTTACATCAAACAACAACAAAAAGCTTAAATATGAAATCTGAATCTATTTTTTATTTTTGTTTATTTGTTTTAAAAATTAAACTTGTTTGCAAGGTGACAGTGACTTATGTCTAGCTATTCAGCAAACTGAGATCTGAGGAGCAAGTTTGAAGCCAGTATATGCAGAAAAATCTCTGACAATTTTATGTCCAATTAACCATCAAAAAGCTAGAAGTGGAAAAAAAGCTGAACGTGGAGATATGGCTTAAGAGGCAGAGCACAAGATACAAGGGGATAAGCTAAGAAGAGCAAGATATACTGAGTTCAAGCCTCAGTACTAGCAAAAAAATTTCAACTGAAACAAAAATATTAAAAAAATCAGTGGGTAACCATGTAATGTTTCCACCCCCCATATATGTATAATTTTGTGCTGGTCCTGGGGCTTGATCTTGGGGCCTGGGCACTGTTCCTGAGCTCTTTTGCTCAAGGCTAGTGCTCTACCACTTTGAGACACAGCAACACTTCTGATTTTTGAGTGGTTTATTGGAGAGAAGAGTCTCATTCACTTTCTTGCTCAGGCTGGCTTCTAACCATGATCCTCAGATCTCAGTCTCCTGAGTAGCTAGGATTGTAGGTGAGCCACCTGTACCCAGCTCACTTCTGGCTTTTTGGTTGTTAACTGGAGATAAGAGTTTCATAGTTTCCTATGGGGCTGGCTTTAAACTGTGATCCTCAGATCAGCCTCCTGAGTAGCTAGGATTATAGGCGTGAGTCACCAGTGGATTAAACATATCAATATCCCCAAACAGTTTTTAATGACAAAACCTTTCAAAATTCTTTCTTCTAGCTTTTTGAAATGCACAGTGCATTGTTATTTATTCACCCTACTGTGTGTAACAGCAGTATGATAGACATTCTTACTCTGATTTAAATGTAATTTACTAGCCACTGATGAACTACAACTATTATTTTTTGTGCTCATTTATATTAAAACCCTTATGAATTGCTTTTTTCCTGTGAATTTCTAGTATGTAAAACATTTCCAAATGTGTATGGAATTGTGTCTTTAAAGCACATATAAAAAACTGTCTCAGACATAGCTAGATACATGTCTTGACAAAGTCTGCATTAAAAACAATATACAAATATGTTAAACAGTTGAAGATTATGCTGTCCTTCAGACAGTGATTACTTTAGGGAAATCCTGACTCTACTGCTTTATCGCATGTCATAGTGTGAGGTGTGGGGAAATAGGAAATGAAGGAGTAGATAAGTTGGCCAGGTCAGGGCACAATCACATAGCCCATACCCAAGTTCTAAGAGGTCAGAGCTCAAATAAAGACTCCTATTTATAAGACAGCATAAGACACAAGTCAGTCTTTGGCCGGGAACCCAGAAATTAAGAGAGAACTTGATTTCAATGGCTAAGAGCTACAAATGAGGAGAAAGATGGGGAAGAAATAAAAAAACAGATCTAGAATATAACTGGATATGATAACTTATACAGGGCTCTTGCATCTATACACAATGGACAGAATAAGG